>NW_016107897.1:239141-268628 GCF_001604975.1 Cebus imitator | reverse complement strand
AGAAAACCTTTTGGGGAGAAGGGGTGGAGGGGTATGGGAGCACTCCATAATAACTGGAATCCCATGAGTGTGTATGCCAAGTCTCATCAGGCTATTTTTAAATTTATTATTTTCTTGGTCACAATTTTTCTCTTGAACACAATTTTTCTTTGACTTTTTATCCTCAAAGTATAAAAAGTATGAGATATAAACAAGCTCTTGCATTGCACACTTAGAAGTGCACAATTCAATCATTATAGTGCTATGTACACACTGATAAATCCCATCAAATCTTGGATAATTCATTAATATACAATGTACCAGGGCACAGAAGAACTAAAATCCACTTCTTTTGTCACACATAAGATTCAATTATTCAATCTAAATAAAACACAATCATTTTCATTCTCTTCTACATCTGCATGTTGACACATTTATTAAAATATATCATATAATCATGTTTGGCCTTACTATTCAAAGTCAAGTTTAAAACCTCAAAACCAGCCATCCAGACAAAATGTAATCAGAAAGATTACCTCTTTTCCACCTCCTTAACCCCAATAACTATGAAGTCATTTTTATGACATGACTCCAAACACTGGATTGTGATGGCAAATTTTAGGTCCAATTTCTTCATAATCATTTTTAGTGTGGCATGCTTGGTAGAACTCAGGTGTAGAAGCCAGCACTGATCCTCCAAGCCAAGCTGCATATCACTGCACGTGGTGTGTAATGACTTGTACATCAATAGATTTTGGCTTCACTCTTCTCCCACTAAATTTCTTACTTAATCTCAGCCAGGAATCTAGAGTTCTTTTCAAATCTCTTTGTAAGTGATATCCAAAGTCACTGAACATGGTTGAACCTACAAAGAGGACCATATTCTTGTAGACAGGACGTCTGACATCAATAGGACAATTCTGAATTACTTCATTTATAACTTCTGAGATAGGTTATGTAAAGTCTGGATTAGCAAACTCTGGATGAAAAAAGGTTTCAGGTCCTCAGAATCTCTCAGAAACACCACCAATGGAAAAGTCTTTCTTTGAGACAGCATGGATTCTGGTATACTGTTTAATCCATTTTGACCCATCTGTGTCATACTTGTTAAATTCTTATACTAAATCTGGGTAGACATAACTATAGTGCTCCTTTATTGGCTTAGCAGCTTCCAGGGATTGTTTTTGAGGGATTCTTCTCAGTCTCTCAGCAGTTACGGAATAAAATATGTTATATCTCATCCTGGGACTGCAATGTATTTAATACAGCTGCCAGTCAAATACCCTTCAGCCACAGGAATGACGTGAGTGACACCATCTCCACTGTCTATTACTTTACCAGTCAATGTCTGTCGTCCTACTTGTCTGGAGGTCCAAGATGTAGCTAAGGCAAGAACAGCCTGCACAGCAATGTAGAAGCCTGGAATATTGAAGGACTCAAGCATTACTTCAGCAGTATATTCCCTGTTTCCTGCAGTATTCAGTCAAGGTTCAGACAAAATAAAATAATGGCCTTCAGTTTCTGCCCTTAAATATTTAAGATCACTTGCTCCATAAATCTTTCCGTCAAGTCCCCAACTTCAGCTATACCATGTGGATTGGCCACTTTATCGCATATGTAGGTTTTTTCTACTGCTTCATCATCAATGAAGGAGTCTTGGTCATCAACACATTTCATCACCCTCCTTTGAGCTTGATCCCTCACTTTTGCTGACTCATTTGTAGCAATACAGGAAAGGGTATTAAACTGTGGTTCTGTATTTCCAGCATATCCAATTTTGTATTTCCCATGCCACAAGCCACCACACAGGCTGGCAGCCCTCCTGCCATCTCCTTCTTCTCCGGCTGCTGCTGCTGCCACCGTCTGTTCCATACTGGTAGGGGCCAGAAATTGGCAGTGGGAGACAGGAGGTATCTGACTATACACAGCCAGGCCACTTTCACCATTCGGTAGGTAGCCAGGAAGCCCAAGCAGAAGAAAGAAAGCAGCAGGCTCAGTCAGCAGCCATCACTTCCACATCCAGGCAGGCAGGCAGTCCTCTTTTTTGGATACCTACATCCCAAATATTTTTTCCCTGAATGCAGCTACATTTTTAGTCTCTTAATTCATTTTGATAAAGAGAAGTTCTTAAATTTAGTGGAGTCCAATTTATCAATCTTTTCCTTTATGGTTATTGCTTTTATATCCTGTTTAAAAAAAATCTTTGCCCACCTCAAGGTCATGAATGCATCCTCCTAGTTTTTTATTTCCTAGAAGGTGCTTTACCTTTCATATTTAGGTTTATGATCCAACCGAAATTAAAGTTTGTATGTGATGCAAGGTAGGAGATAAGGGTCATTGTTTTGCCCACGTAGGCAGCAAATTGCTCCTACCACTTACTGAAAAGATCGCAGTTTCCTCTACTGAATCACAGCAGTGGCCCTTGCTATAGTTAGCCCACCTGTGAGTCTGTTTCTGGTTTGCAGTAATGTTTGAGCTGAAATATGAATGAAGTAAGTGAAGGGGGCAGCCATGGTGCTAAGGGAGACAGAATATTACAGGGCCCAGACTAGGATGAGGTCTTTGCCTTGAGCACATATTTAAGAGGGTGCCAAAAACCTCAGTAAATAAGGTAAAGAATATTTTAATGCAATATTAAAACATCAGAATAAATGCAGAAAATCCATAATAAACTATATATCAAGATTGTACATAAAGGCAGGATGGGTATTACTGACTTTTCCTTTTGTCTTGGGGGTCCCATATGGCTTGACAAGGCACTGATGCATAGAGTGCCAAAGGCGGGATCAGGGAGGCAGCCAGAAGGAGTGCCGAATCAGCTCTGCCAGAAGTAAGGAGGCGGGCTTCAGAGAACGCTGCCCAGAGGAGGTGATGTTTGTCCCAGTCTCAAAAAAAGAATAGGTGCTTTTCAGGTAGTGTCTGGGGTAGGAGAGCATCCCAGGCCGAATACACTGTGAGCTCTGACAACAGTGGGGAGGGAGAGATGGTGAGAGAAGGGGCTGGAAAGATGGGCAGAAACCAGATGAAGGGCCTGTCATTCCAGCCTAAGAAGTATGAGCTTTGTTTTGAAGGTGAAGGGAAGCCATGGATGCTTTTGGTAGTGGGGTTAGTACATGTGGTGTTTAGGGAGTGGTTAACCTCAGTAGGCTTCTTCCGCCTGCCTTATCCCTGTCTGCTTGAGAAGTGGAACGGGAAGTACTGTCAGAGTGCAACTTCCAGGAAGGGGTGAGAGCTCCAGGGGAGGGAGCCCAGAGCCAAGGACCACGAGGCTCCTGCAGCAGCCTTTATTTTAGTTCCCATGGGGACCTTATCTGGGTCACTGGCTCCTGTAGCTCTTGGTTTTCCAGTTGGATACGGAACTTCTCTTTCTTCATCCTCTTGGCAGGTGGCCAGACACTTCCATGCTCTCTCTAATTCAATACCACCTTCACTGAGAGGCAGTTTCCCTCACCCTTCGTGTCCTCTCCCTGCATACCTGATGCCTTGGCAGCCATAGTCTTCATGGAATTTAGGGCTGAAAGGTGGTTTGTTCACAGGCCATCTAGGGTAGTGGTTCTCAACTCTGCCTGTGCACTGGAATCAGCTGGAAAACTTTAAAAGTACTGATGCCTAGGTCTCACCCCCAGAGACTCTGATGTCTAAGGGATCTGGGCTGCAGCCTGGACATCTGGGGATTTCAAAGCTCCCCAGGAGATTCTAATGTGCAGCCAAGGTCGAGGACCTCTGATCCAGTGTTTCCCAAACATCACCGATGATGCCAACCCCCTAAGATACTTGTTAAACATATCCATTTTTGGACTCCACATCAGAAGGGCGAGGGACAGGCCTTTTTCTAACTGGACTTAGGAATAGAGTTCACGGTGTCTGGATAACTCATTTTTCCTTTTCTTCCTGTTCCTCCTCCTCCTCCTTCTCCTCTTACCCCTAGCCATGAGCCTCTGAACAAGCCGTGTGTGTGTGTGTGTGTGTGTGTGTGTGTGTGTGTGTGTGTTGCATGCTATGGGTGGAGGAGATACGGCTGGGGACCCCTCACAAAACAGTTTACCCTGGATTCCATGCTGGCAAGTTTATTGCACAAGAGGCAGATACTCAAAGCTTCAACAAATGTTAGTGTAGATGAAGCTTCAGCCCTGGGGGACACTGTCCCCTCCCCCTTTTTCAGCAGCTGAAACCACACCCCCACCCCATGACCTGAGCCAAAACAAAGGAGAAGATGGTTGAGATAGGGGTTTGCCCCCTCCCACAATCTAGCTTTTTCCTTCCTGCCTTGGAAAAGACAGTATTGGACAGATAAGCAAGAGATAGGGTGTGGGGGGTGGGTTGGGAATTAGGTATGAGGATGATGGAAGAGAAGGGGGCCAGGCTCAAGGTGATAGGTGGGTACTGAGATGTGGCCACATAGGGAGACATCAGAGACACAAAGCCAGAGGCACACATACCAGTGACTGATGCTGTAACACATCCTTTTAATATCCTCTGCCACAGAGAACTGCCAAGGATCAACTTGAAGGCTAGCCATAGGACTATTTCAAAAAGTTTTTGAGTAAATGAATATGTGGAGCTCCAGGTTTGGAAGGATATACTTCAGGGGCAGCTGTTTAGAGGCGGGCTGGTTGAGCTGACACCCCACTCTTTCAGAAGAGCTGGTCTGCTTTTTGTTTCGGATATTTTTTTGTTAACTTTCAGTTGAACATAGAATTTTTATTATTTTCTTTAGGTATAGAAACCACAGATGTGTTCCAATGTTTTCATGTTACAGATGAAAGGAAACTGAGGCTCAGAAGATAGAAGAGACTTGCCTTGGTCTCACACAGTCAGTGACAGAACAGGATCTGAGGCATTTCTGTCTGAGGCCTAGAATTCAGGCTTCCTGAAACTGTCTGGGCATCATTTTCACCAGATCGCCCTCCCTCACCCCAAACCTCTGCTTCTCCATTTTCAGTCCACTTAGATGGCCTGGAGGGGTGGGAAGAAAAAAGGAGGGAGGGAAGGGAAGGAGGGATGGAGAAGAAAAAAAGGAAAGAAGGAGAGAGGAAGAGAAAAGATGAAAGAGTTCACTGCTGTGTAGACCAATAGGCCTTTTGCATGTCCTGAAGAAGGGGGAATTTGGAGGCCTGAGGGTCAGTATTAGAGAACCAGGATTTCCTCGAAGACCAGCACTTCTTTGAGAGAAACTTGGCTGGACTAGAGAGTGAAGCAAGTCAAGAGTGAGGAAAAAAAAATAATCAAACTTGTCCTGAAGCTCCCCAGGCTGAACTCCATTAGGATTCAGGGTGCTAGGAAATGCCCCTCTTGTGATGTGTTGCAGTCAAGTTCTGACTCTGGCTATAGTATTCACAGGGCATCTGTGGACAAATTGCTAAGCTTCCAGAGCCTCAGCTGTCAAGTGGAGCTGCCTAGCTGTTCCCTGCTCCCTCCCAGAGCTATTGTGAAGCTGACAGAAGATGCAGATGAGGAAAACCCTTTTGATTCTCAAACATTTCTTAGGGTGCTATGAAATGCACAGCTTCCCAGGCCTGTGCCTAGAGCTTCTGAAATGGAACCCAGAAGTCAGTATGTTTAACAGGTAACTCAGGGGATCCGTATCATCAGCAATGTTTGGAAAATGCTGGATCAAAGCATTTTGATTAGAGTTACCTGTTGAGCTGTGAAATACCTAGAAGCCCAGGCCACAGCCCAGACCAATGACACCAGAGTTTCTGCGGGTGGGACCCAGATATCAGTATTTTTAAAGTTTTCCAGGTGATTCCAGTGCATAGGCAGAGTTGGGAGCCACTACCCTAGATGGTCTGTGAACAAACCCTCTTTCAGCCCTAAATTCCATGGCATGAGGATTGAGGGTGCTAAGCCTATGATCGGGCAGGAAAGAACCCTGGGGAAGGGAGAGGATCTGGCCTCTTGTTGAAGTGCAGGCTTGAAGTCGAGAGGTCCTCAGTCTTATCTCCCCACTTGCTAGCACTGTGAGCTTGGGGAGGTCACTTCCCTTTTCCAGAACCGTGGAGCCTTGAGCCCTCAGATTGTTTGTGGGTGAAGGGAAGGAAATTGCCCTATAGAACTCCAAAATTATTATGAGAAACACTTGAGATAAGGTTTAGCGAAGTCCTTTACAAAAGTCCAAGAGAAATACTCAGACGTTACTTAGACCAAAGAAAGGAAGGAAACAGTCGGGGAGAAAAAAGAGGAAAGAAAGCAAGAGCTCATTGCTCTGTGTGGGCCAATGAGCCATTTGTGTGCCCTGGAAGATGGAGAATTTGGGGGCTTTGTGGGAAGGGAGTATTAGAGAAGCAGGGTTTCCTTGAAGATCAGTTTCTAAGGTTCTTGGACCAACCATAAGGGCTTATCATCTTTATCAGGATGCAATTAATTATCTCCATTGTTAATAATTCCTCTAACATGCGGGGAGGCAGCAGGCAGTCTTTTAGATCAATGCATCTAATTTGCCTTCCTAACTCCAGGAAGGAGTGAGACACAAACAGAATACAAAAAATAATCATGATAATGTTCCTTTAAGTTTGTTTTTGGGCTTTGCGTAAGGTAAGGGGAGATACTATTTGTGGCTAATGGAAAAGAGGAAAGACACCCCTTCTGCATCCAGCTAGCCCCCCAAAATCCTCACGACAACACTGCCAGATATATTGTTATCATCTCCATCTTGCAGATAAGGCAACTGAGACTCAGAGAGGTAAAGGGCTTTATCTGAGATCACATAGTTAAAACGTGAGCAGCACAGAAAATCAGACCAAGATCAATGAGTTTCTAAACCATAAAAACAAATCATAGGAATCTCTTCAACAAATGGTGCCAGGAAAACTGGATAACCACATGCAAAAAATAAACTTGGACTCCTACCTCACTGCAGATGCAAATATTAACTCAGAATGGCTCAACAGCTTAAATAGAAAATCTATATTGCTTGGTGGGTCACAACTATAATCCCAACATTTTGGGAGGCCAAGGCAGGTGGATCACTTGAAGCTAGGAGTTTGAGGCCAGCCTGGGCAACATAGTGAGATCCCATCTCTACAAAAAACAGAAACATTACCAGACATGGTGGCATGCACCTGTAGTCCCAGCTACTCAGGAGGCTGAGCCCAGGGGGTCAAGGCTGTAGTGAGCTGAAATTGCACCATTGCACTCCAGCCTGGGTGACAGAGCAAGACTCTGTTTCAATGTTAAAAAAGGGGTAAAACCAATAGGTGAACATATAGGGGCAAATCTTCATGAGCTCAGATTTGGCAAAGAATTCTTAGATTTGACACAAGAAAGCACGAGCAAGGAAAGAGAAATATATAAATTGCACTTTGTTAAAATTAACTTTTGTACATCAAAGGGCACCATTGTGTAAGTGAACAGACAACATACAGAATGAGAAAATATTTGTGAGTCATATATCTGATAAAGATTTAGTATCCAGAATATATATAAAGAGCTCTTACAATTCAATGACAAAAAGTCAAACCAATTCAAAACTAGGCAAAGGACTTAAATAGACATTTCTCTAAAGAGGCTATACAAATAGCCAACAAGCACATGAAAAGATGTTCAAAATAATTGATCTTTAAGGAAATGCAACTCAAAGCCACAATGAGGTACAACTCCACACCCACCAGGATGGCTATAATAATAAAAAAGGAAAATGACAAGTGTTGACAAGGTTGTGGAGAAACAGCAACACTTGTACGTTGCTTGTGGGAATATAAAATGGTACGGCCTCTGTGGAAAACACTTTGGTGGGTCCTCACAAAGTTAAACAAGGCTGGGGGTGGTGGTTCACACCTGTAATCCCAGCACTTTGGGACGCTGAGGCGGGAGATCACCTGAGGTCAGGAGTTCAAGACCAGTCTAGCCAACATGGTGAAACTCCGTCTCTACTAAAAATACAAAAAAAAATAGCCAGGTGTGGTGGTGGGTGCCTGTAATCCCAGGTACTTGGGAGGCTGAGGCAGGAGAATAGCATGGACCAGGGAGGCAGAGGCTGCAGTGAGCTGAAATCATGCCAATGCACTCCAGCCTGGGTGTCAAAGCGAGACTCTGTCTCAAAAAAAAAAAAAAGTTAAGTTACCATATGAGCCAGCAATTTTATTCCTAGGTATATGCGCTAAAGAATTAAAACAGGTACTCAAACAGGTACTTGCTCACAAATGTTCATAGCAGCACTACTCACACAATAACCAAAAGGTGGAAACAACTCAAATATCTATCAATGGATGAATGAATAAACTAATTGTGGTATAGCCATGCAATGAAATAGTATTGAATCACAAAATGAGCATGAAATACTGATACACACCATAACCTGGATGAACCTCAAAAACATTAAGTGAAAGAAGCCAAACACAAAAAGTCATATATTATATTATACGATTCTGTTTATATGAAATATTCAGAATAGGCAAATTCTAAGGACAGAAAACAGATTAGTGGTTTCCAGGGAATTTGGGGGAGAAGGGAATGGGGAGTGACTGCTTAATAGACATAGGGTATTCTTCTGGGGTGATGGAAACATTTTGAAACTGGAGAAAGGTGGTGGTTGTACAACATTGTGAATACACTAAATGCCACTCAATTATACACGTGAAAATTGTTAATTGTATGTTATGTGAATTTCACCTTTAAAAAACCATGAGAGTTCACAGCTGCCGGCTCTACACAAGACATGCCACTGAGCATCCAGCTGCTCAGATCTAGCATCATGTGACCTCTGCTGCACTAGAACACATTTTCTATATGCTCAGAGCTTAGCTTGATAACTGATAGCAGCCTGAAGTGCAAATAGTGTTCTTTAATCAACAGAGTTATATTGAATCAACAGTAGGAAAACTAGGGACTCTTTTGCTTCATGAATTTCTCTTTCCTATTGAAATCCCAATTTTGCTGAGGTACCCACCTTCGTCTGCACGGTCATGTGTTTCAAAGATAGGTTCTGGGTTGTCCCGTGAATTGGCTTCAGAGTGGGCATGTGGCACATTTCAGGCTAACGAATCAACAGAATGCTGACACTTCTGCAGTAACAGCAGCCAGACTTGATTGGTTACAATATTCTTCTGCCTTGGGACTTGAACTGAAACCTCAGCTCTTCTTGGGTCTCGAGTCCACTGGCTTTCAGACTGGAGCTTACACCATGGCTTGTCTAGTTCTCAGGCCTTTGTACTTCACAGTCTCTATAATCATATGAACCAATTCCTTATAATAAATCTCTTTCTTTCCATATGTACATCCTGTTGGTTCTGTTCTTCTGAAGAATCCTGACTAATACACTGGGTCACTTATTTCCTCCAAGACATAGATTTCCTTCCAACTTAGCAGTCTCAGGATTTGGAATCAGGAGACCTGGATTCAAATCCTGGCTCTGCCACCCTTCTGCGGTCTGGGTAAGTCATTTGCTGTACATCACCAGCTTCAGTAGATTGGTCCATAAAGAAAGAAAGACCAATACCTGCCCTAAAATCTTGCTGGGTTGTCAGTGCAGCCAGCCATAAGATAATGGTAGACTCATATTAAAGGAAAGTTTCCACCTCTCTATATCCACCTTTTAATCAAGGGAAAATTGTTTTTTCCTAGTATAACAAAAAAAGCCTTTAAGCCTTGAAGCCAGATGCTGGAATCTAGCTCTTCCTCTATTACTATCTCAGTGGGTGGCCTTGGGCTCGGACATTCCCCAGTCACGGGTTGTCTTGTGGATATAGCGAAGAGGGTGGCCAGGAAGAACTGGACCGTTCTAGGAACCTAAAAGACACTGAATCATAGAAAGGGCAGAGCCATTTCCACAGTAGATTCCAAGATGCCCTTCATGGAACCATCTCCCAGGGACTTGAGCCCAGATCTCTTTAAGCTTCAGCTGCCAGAAGATTGTTTAGCTTTGGGCTTGGCAACCAAGAAGCTCTCATCCTCTGATCCTGTTTTCCAAATCAATACATCTCTCTCTCTCTCTCTCTCCCGCCACCCCACCTCCCTCTTCACAGAGCACATTTGGTCAGCCCTGCTATTCAGAATAAGCCAGGCAGTCCATCCTCTTGACTTGGAAACCTGTGAACGCAGAATATTTCAGGCAGCCTGTTTGCTAATAGTCCTTTGTGCAAGGTTGTTATTAGCTTCCAATTGCCAAGATTTCTTACCTGGCTGTTTCTTATTAAAGAGAGAGGTTGTGTGACACCCAGCAAGATCTGGCTCCTGTGATGAAGGTGTTTTTAACACTCTGGTCTTCCCCTTCTCTTCCCCTCTATCTCTCTCTCCTTTTCTCTTCTTTCCTGGGTCCTCTGCTCTAAACCTTGTAAAATATGTCCTTAGCATCCTTAAAACAAGAAAGTCAAGCCACACCAGGGTAGCGAGTGGAAGGAGATTCCCCACATGAAGAGAAGTGACCACATCTTATTTGCTGAGACTCACTTTCCCCTTGGGGACCTCTCACTAATTTTTGCTACCTCCACTTTCCCCAGACTCCACAGCACACTGGAACTACCCATTTAATACTTTGGACTCTGGGGGAACTTAGGGACTTCTGCTTAATTGCCTGCCCTCCATTTAGAATGTATAACTAAGATGTTCCTATGGGCACAGGGATAAATAAAAAGGAAATAAACACAAAATAACATGAAACTACATCTTCTGGCTTATAGAAAAAACCATCGTCAAGGTCCATGCCAGTCCCGTTCCAGCTCCTAGCCTACCTCTACCATGTAGGTGCTACCCAGAAACCCATGTCTACATATCTGGCCTTTGTCAAGTCTAGACCCCAAGAGCCCAGGGCTTCAGCAGACATAAAAAGGTTATTTCCTACCAAAGGGCAAGCTCTCTGTTTATGTTTCTGTGTGAGGTCCTGCCTCTTCCCTAGGGAAGGACACACTCACACACAGAGTGCCTGAGTGCAACTCAATAATCCCACCACTCATACCCACAGTGTATGCATTTAGTAGCAGAGCGGGATGTCCTTGCATTTCTTTCCTTTCTTTATCTCCTCGGACCCTCTACTCCCTGCCACCTCTTTCCCCAATATTCATCCTTCTCTCCTTTCACAGCACAAGATCTTTTCTGTTTCTGCTTTCTGATAGCCTTTCCAATGCCAGGGTGCCAAAGCCTTCCCTAATGTTCTCTCCTACCCTCAATGGGTGGCTCAGGTAGAATGGTTGCTTGCACCCCTTTCTCCAGGGCCACATTTCTGCCCTGCTTAGCTGATATTCCCATTCACTCAACAAGCATGGGCTGAGCTCCTCTCGGGCCAGGCCCTGGCTTAAATGCTGGAGACCCTGGGAGAAAGAAGTCGTGGTTCCTACCTCCCAATGATACACAGTTAGTTGAGAAGACAGCCGCAAAAATCAATGATGAAAGTACAGGGGTGTCAGTGCTATGGGAGGAAAGCACAGGGGCACCGACCGCAGACTGAGATTGGGGAGGAAGATCAAGGAAAGTTTCCTGGAGGGGGGTCTGACTTGAGATCTGAAGGAGGAATAAGAGCTAACTAGGCAAAAAGGAGGGGGAAGGACATTCCAGGCAGAGGGACCTGCACATTCAGAGTCTAAGAAGACAATGACATCATGGCACATTTCAGGTACTGCAAGAAGTCAAATATGGCTGGAACGAAAAATATAAGGGAGTGTAGTAATAGACAGTATGGCACAGGGGCAGGAGCGAGTGCAGGTGAATATGAGATTTTATTCCTAAGGCCTGAGGCAGACTTTGAAGGGCCAACTTTGACCTTGGTCCCAAGACAGAGAGAGGAAATGGCCCTTGAGAGTTGCACAGCCATCTCACAAGTCAGCATGACCTAGAGATTAAACACTGGGGCTCTGTGGCCAGACTGCCTGAACCTGAAACCCTGTTCTGCCAGTCCGTATGTGAGTGATCTTGGACAAATTCTTGAACCTCTGTAGGCCTCAGCTCCTTTGTCTACAAAATAGGATAAGTATAGTACCAACCTCAGAGTGCAGTTGCAGTAAATGAAATAATATATGCAAAGCACCAGGTGCCTAGTCAATACTTGATATAAAGTAGCTATTCTTTTTTATTTATTAAACACAGAGAGTGGACCAGGTGCAGTGGCTCATGCCTATAATCCCAGCACTTTGTGAGACCAAGGCAAGGAGGATCACTTGAGATCAGAGGTTCGAGACCAACCTGGACAAGAGAGCAAGACCTTGTCTCTACGAAAAAGTTTTTAAAAAGCTTAGCCAAACCTAGTGGCATACTTGTAGTCCTAGCTACTTGAGATGCTCAGGTGGGAGAATGGCTTGATCCCAAGAGCTCAAGGCTACAGGGAACTACGATGGCACCACTGCACTCCAGCCTGCAATAGAGCTTAGACCCCAGCCTGAAAAAAAAACCCACAATAAAACCAACACACACACACACACACACACACAGAGAGAGAGAGAGAGAGAGAGAGAGAGAGAGAGAGAGAGAGAGAAAGCTCTCACTATGTGCCAGGCAGTGTTTTAATTGTTAACTAAATATTAACCATTTAACCCTCACAATTTCCCTGTGATATGGATGGTACTGTTGCCATCCCCATTTTACAGATAAGGAAATTGAGGCATAAGAGGTTAGGTAATTTGCCCCAAATCATGCACTAAGTGACAGAGACAGGATTCAAACCTGAAGAGCTGGCCTCTAGAGGCTGAGCTCATACCCACTAGATGATACGACCTGGCGTCATTGTAATCATTATTATTTTTCTCCCTGGCTGCATCTTACCTTAAAGCCACTCTCTGTGCCATCTAGGGAGCTCCATAGAGATATTCAGTTTTAGTTCTGTGTTTACCTAGTAGCCTGAAATGCCATCTCCCCTCAGGAGGAAGAGTTTCCCAAGAAGAGATAGACTTAATTTTTACTGGAGTATGGGTGAGGGAGATCCAGTGCTGAGCAATACTTCATAAGTGTTCAATTGATCACATGAGCAATCTGGATGAGACATCAGAAAGAACTTCCTGACACAGTTGTGAAAGACAAATGACAGAAGCTTATCTGCCTGGAGACAGAAGGGGGTTTGGGGTTTTTTGAGCCTAACCATTGGAGGAGACACTAAATGGCCCCCAGAAGTGACTTACTGGTCGTCGGCAGTGGTGGACAGAATCTGGAAGCCTTCCTCTCTGACCTTAGGGTCTGTGCCCTCTTGCAGCCTCTCAGGGCTCCGTCTCTCCCAACCTAGCAGCAGCACTGGGGACATCCTCTTGACTGCTCTGCCCAGAGCCTCAGAAAGGTCCCGCAGATCTCAGGCAGTGTGACAGTTCTGAGAGTTCCCAGACCCTGCAGGAGCTCCTGGGCAGTGGCAGATGGCTGGGTAGACAGAGCTACCAGAGCCTCTGAGAAAAGAAGACTGAGAAGCCCCGTGGTCAACCTCCCCTCAGCAGAGTTCCCACAGGCATAGGTGGCCAGGGTAGTGACACACTCCCTTGAGAATAGGAGAAGGTTCTGGCTGAATCAGTGTGATGTGTGTGTGTGTGTGTGTGTGTGTGTGTGTGTGTGTGTGTGTGTGTGTGTTTTGGGTCAAATGGGGTAGAAATTAGAGACAGTGCCCTATGCCAGGCCAATCCCCTCCAGCTGCAGAGCCAGTTTGGCCTGCTGCTGCCCGTGACCCAGGGAAAAGGAGAGGAGCTGTGGAAAATCTTTTGAGCTCTGGCAAGAAGTCCCCTCTCCACATAACCTGGCAGGGCCTGGCCTGAATGAGGGGGGAATGTGCATCCCTAGCCCCATCCTCTGTCAAAAGGGTTGGTTAAGAAGGCCCAGCCTGGGGAGTTGTCTGGGCCAACACCTTATTTCAGCCTGGAGACCACTGCCCTCCCGTGTCCTTCCCTTCTATAGCTGCCAGCAGATGGCATCTTCAGGGTAGGCTGACCACAGAGCTGAGCTGGAGGACCAGGCCCCATCCCTTCCCCTGTCAGTCAGGCTGCCTTCTTCCCTTACATGGCAAGTGCCTGAAGACGAAGACACTCCCAGGGCCATGCAGAGGGCACGCAGAGCAGTGCCAGCCTACCACCTAACCCCACATATGTCCGGTTGCCCCTGCCTGTGGGGCTGACTGCACGTGACTCAGCCCTGGGTGGTCAGTGGCCCGGGTCTCCAGTACTCTTTCCCGTCCATCTCTAGGAACCTCCTGTATGATCAGCACCCCCAACTCCCAGACAAGCAGTTAATCCCATCTCTGGTTTTTTGTTTGTTTTTGAGATAGGGTCTCAAACTGTCACCAAGGCTGGAATGTGGTGGCATGATCACTGCTCACTGCAGCCTCAACCTCCTGGGCTCAAGTGATCCTCTGGGCTTAAGTGATCTTCCTACCTCAGTCTTCCAAGTAGCTGGGATCACAAGTGTGTGCCACTGTGACCAGCTAGTTTTGATTTATTTATCTTTTTGCAGAGACAAGGTCTTGCTGCGCTGCCTAGGCTGGTCTTGAACTCCTGGGCTCAAGCGATCCTCCCACTTTGGCCTCCCAAACTGTTGGAATTAGAGGATTGAATCAATGCGCCCAATCCCATCCTGAATTTTGAAGGGTTGTAAATGCCTGCAGGCCTTTGCCCTTGCTCTGTGACTGGCGGGCCTACTACACAGCCAGATTCCAGCAGACGCTGGGTCACCAGAATACCCCAACAGCCAGGGTTACACAGCCACTAAATGAGACAGGGAAGGGATATATGCTACAGACTCCTGCATGGCTGTACATGTGCACCTGTGTCTTTGTGCCACAGCCTGGATACATGCCTTTGTGCCCCGGCTCTCCATGCCCAACACTGAGAACATTTTCAGGACCATTCTCCTGGAGCCACTGCACAAACTGTGCCCAGATGGCTGCGTTTCAATGTAAAATCATCATGTTTTATTATCAGATGATGGGCTCCTCTGACAGCCCTGAACAGCCCCCTCACTCCTGAACTCCTCCATCAATCTCCATCACAGCCAGGGTCACCAATAGAGTAAGGTTAAGTGGGGAACTGAAGCTGTCCTTTTCAAATAGCCCTAGATAGTAATACTCATTTTTTCAAAGCTGAAAGTTTAATGGTTTAATTTTGGGCCCATAAAAATCTCTTTGTGTCAAAACCACCCCAATAAAGCAATCAGAACAAAATGTTCCTGGCATTCAAATGGATGCATCAAAGTGGCCAGGTCAAAATGTCATGTATCTGTGTGGGTGAGCACGCCTCTAAGTGAATATATGAGGGCCACTAGCTGTGTGTTCCCTTTTATGAGCATTTTGGGAAGCCCAGGTCTCTGTAAGCCTGGAGGCTTTGTTCAGTCTACACTGTATGTGTCTATGTGAGGAAAGGTACCCACCAGTGTTGCCCTCAGAAATGGCTTGGCAGGGGGCTTCCACCTGTGACCTTGACCCCACACTTTACCCGGGTGAGGAAATGAGGCTGATCCATGGGACAAAAGCTGCTATTTGCACCTTCCTCTAGCCCAGACCTCTCCATACTCCATTTCACTGCTGCCTTCAGTCTAGCTAGCCTTTCCAACAAAGTCTCTCTAGTGGGAAGTCATAAAATGCTTCATAAAAGAGAAGGAAGCCTGGGGGCAGGCCCACCCAGGCTGCACATCCATTAGGGAGAAATCAATTGAGGACTGTGGGCTTCATGGGACCCCAGCCTTTCCAGATTTCAGGGTGGAGAGAGGCCAGGGACCCAGCCTGATTTCAAGGGCCAGTACTGGCATCATGGTCAGGTTAGAGGAGCGGGGACTGGGACGCTGGAAGAGATCTGGGCTGGAAGAGTGCAGGGACCAATGTAGGGTGAAACTGGCCTGGCCAAGGGGGCTCAGTTCTGGAATATGAACAGGCTTCAAGGTGCATTGAGTGAGCCCAATTCAAAGATGAGACAGGCTCCAATGCCACGGCCGCCCATCCCTGCTGCACCCTTGCTATGGGCAGAACTCTTATTTCTCTTGCCTGGACAATGGCAATGATCTCTTTCCCCATCTTCTTGCTGCTTCTCTCTCCCTCTCCAGTCCACAACCCACATAGCATCCAGAGGGAGCCTTCTGAAACATAGGCCCAATTGCGTCAGTCCCTGCCTAAACCCTTATCCTGGGTCCCTCGTGTTTATAGCAGCATTTCCCAAACTATGTGGCCTGGGATGATCACTGGGATCTGGTGACAAAAAGAGCTCCCAGGGCAAATAAGCTAAGGTAATGCTGGGCTCCACAAAGCAAAACAGGTGCCTTGACTGAAGGACATGTTAGCACCTTGGCTATGCTAATGTGCGCTGGGGCTCGACAAGAAAGAGGTCTAAAGTAAGCCTATTGTCCGACTTCTTTGACAACAGACCCTCCTGCATCCTGTCTTTCTCCTAGAACATTAGCCTTGAGTCAATATGCCATATGCGACTCTCTGGGACCTGATACCTCCACATACCTTCAGTTCTTCATCTTCCCTCATGCATTCCCCTCAACAGGAATGCCTGCCTTGCCCCTCCCCATTGACTGGCTAATTACTACTGACCTTTCGAGACTGTTTTTAAAATGCATATTTATTTATTTATTTATTTATTTTTGAGACATGGTCTCACTCTGTTGCCCAGGCTGGAGTGCAGTGCTGTGATCATAGTTCACTGCCGCCTTGAACTCCAGATTAAATTGATCCTTCCACCTCAGCCTCCCTAGTAGCTGGGACCACAGGCACATGCCACCATGCCTGGCTGATTTTTGTATTTTGGGATAGAAACAGGGTATTTCTCTATCGCCCAGGCTGGTCTCAAAGTCCAGGTTTCAAGCAATCCTCCTCCCTCAGTCTCCCAAACTGTTGGTATTACAGTCATGAGCCACTGTGCCCGGCCCCTTTCAGGACTTTTAGAATGTGCCTCTTCCAGGAAGCCTACCCTGGCTTCCCCGACTCACTACCAGTCCCTTACTCTGGTGGGCTCAGGTATGTGTTCCTCTCACACTCTGTGCCTATCTCTGACTTGTTAGTTACCACCGTGTAATAAAACTATTCCAATATTTGTCTCCTATGTGAGATTTTGAGCTCCTTATAAGCAGAGTCTGGATTTTATTCAGCTCTGGGCCCAGAGCCCAGGACTGGGCCTCTCAGTTCTTAGTGAATGCTAGATGGAGAGATGGGAAAGAAAGAAAGAAGGAGAACAGGAGCTTAAGAAAAAGACAGGGAATGAAAGAGAAAAGCGAGTATATGGAGGCTTTTGTCAGGTATCTCTTAAAATGGTCTAGGTTCTAGGCGTCAGGCTATGGTCTTGATATTGAACAGCTATATATTATGCAAGACACTCTATACAGCTTCAGTAGGAATGGCTGAGCTCTCGGATTATTGGCATACAGACTGTAGCCCAGACACAACAGTGTGGCAGACACACTGGGCCAGGCCAGCCCCCAATTCAGAAGTGCTCCCTAATTTGATAGAAACAATGTGCTGAAAAGCTCAAATGGCCCAAGCCCCAGGCCAGGTGGCCCTCCTGTGGCCCTCAGGCAGCATGTGGAGGGTCAGGGCTCTATTATACTCCACTGCATCCTGACCATGGGGTCAAACTGGGAGGTAAAAGCCTGGGGACTCACCTATGTTCCCAGGAGGGTGCTGGGGTGTCCTAGCCCTGGCAGGCCTCCACCTGGATGATGCGCCTCTTGTTTCCCTGAGTCTGTTTTCTTCTCCTTTCCTCTGATGCTCAGAGTTGGGAAACCGAGCAAAGAAAGAAGCTAGGGGGAAAGGCCAAGATTAAGGTTTGGATGGGCTTCCTTGAGGGCAAAATTCTGGCACTCAGCATAGAACCTGGAATATAATAAGTGCTTAATAAGTATTTATTGAATGAAGGAACTTGGGATAGGGAGGATGAGCTTGGGGCCTGGAATATGACTCAAGTGGTCCCTAAAGCCCTATTTGTTCCAAAAGAGTAGCTCTCAGAACATGTTGCACGCCCTGAATTTTCATGAATGCAGGTTCATCCTTGAGGTTGAAGCACTGTGTCTTCAGAATACTCCTTTGAAATGCAAACATTTGACCACTAAGGAGAAACCAGTATTTGGTCCCCTTATATGTGCCTACCACCTTGCCCAAGTGTCTGTTCATTGAACAAACACTGGCCCCTATGAATTGCCAGATCCTGCCTCAGTTGGGGACACCCCTTGCCCTGTTGGACTCATGGCCTTTGTTGGAGATTCTCCTACCTCAGCACCAGCCCAAATGAAGAGCGGGTAGAGTTTCCAAGGATGATTGGAAGGATTTCCCAGCTGACTAATTCAGAACTTATTCACTGAGTGTGTACTAGGTGTCACCCACTGTGTTTTAGACGCTGGAAATACAGCAGAGACAAAACCTGTCATGAATCCCCTGCCCCTATGTGGCATCTGCTCTAATGGGGGAGATGCAGATAATGAACATAAATACATAAATTACATATTAGATCAGAGGGTGATAAAGTAGGAAAATGGCATAGGGAATGTGGGGCCAGGGATGGGGGTGTATGCTGCCATTCTGAACAGATGATCAGGGAAAAAGCCTCATTGACTTTTGAGTAAGATCCTCAAAGAGGTTAAGGAGCACGCTGTGCAGCTACGTGGGGAGACAGGCAGCGCAAAGACCCTGAGGCAGGAGTATGCCTGGCTTGTTCCAAGAACAGCTAGTGCGGTCAAAGCAGGCAGCATGAGGGAGAAGAGTGGTAGTCAGTCAAAGAGGTGGCAAGTTGGGTAGGGCCTTGGAGACAATCATAAGAACTTAAGTGAAATCAGAAGCCATTGGAGAGTTTTGAGCAGAGGATTTTTCTGACTCCTGTTTTCAGCATGGATTGTGAGAGGCCAACATGAAAGCAGGGAGGTCAGTCAAGAGGCCACTGCAATCATCCAGGTGAGAGGTGATATTAGCTAGGACTATGATAGGGGCAGTGGAAGTGGAAGGAGTGGTGAGTTTCCGGGTGTATTTTGAAGCGTTAACCAACAGAACTTGGACACGATGTGTGGTATGAGGGAAATATAGAAGTCAAGGATGGCTACAAGGCTTTTTGCTTGTGCAACTGGATGGAGTTGCCACTTACTGTTAGACACCACAAATGATCAGACCCAAGCCGCACAGCAGGGAAAAGGCTGACCAAGTTCCTCCAAAGTTAATTAGCTGCCCCCTCCTCCATACAGACCCCCAGTGCAGGTCCCACTTGACTTGGAGAAGCCCCATGTGTTTTGCTGGAAGGAAGGAAATGAGGTCTCTGGTGGGCCAAGGCAGAAAACCTGGAACCTGGGAGAGTCGGTGGGGCCTAGGACAGCTTTGGGATAACTGGCTCTTCCCTCTGGTGTTGGGCTCCTCTGGGGCCAGAGAGTATGGGACACTATGAAGGTGCCTCAGCATCCTTCTGTGCTCATAGCTTTCTTTAGACAATTCAATCCACTCCATCACTTCCAAGGCTTTTGAGGGCATGTGAGAACTGAGAAAGCTGTAAGGGCTAGGTTTTCTGGAAGGATCCTGGGGCTGGTGTTTGGGGAGTTGGGATGAGGCTGAGAGTTTTGGGGCTAGAGAAACTTAGGAGTGCTCAGCTTTTTGGCTGGGGAGTTGGACATATGGGGGCCATTTACTAAAGAACCAAGAGCCATAGATAGAATGAGCACCCAGCCCAGAAAGAACTAGAGTTTGAGGTGACCTTGGTATTTGCTTTGGAACCCATGCCTGTTAGCCACTGGGTATCAGCTCTGGTTGGGGGCTGTTCAGTTCCCAGTTGTAGATGACCCTGTATTCAAGAGTTATACTTGTGTCCGGTCCCAGAGATCATGGGTCAGGCCTGGAGTGACATCTATCACCTCTCTCTACCCCGGATCTTACCAAGTCCCTTCTTAACAAAGACAACCAAGGCTTTAGTCCCCACCCTTGCTGTAAAGACCATGACTGTGAGTTGTGTCTCCAGCAAGTGAATATGCTGCACAGAACTATCTCCACCCTCTCACCTGCTGGCCTGGCGACCCGGGGCATCAGTGAGTTGACCAACCCCTTTGGGGGAGTTGTTCTTATGAGAAGGCAATAGGACACACAGAGGCTAAAGCAATGCCGTCTGGGAGTCTAATTCACCATGTTGACTTCTGATTAACCCCAGTTCCAGGAATGCCTCTGACATTTCTATTTTATTTTCTGTTCCCGATGTAAGAGCCTGTACTTCCCAAATCTTCGCTTAAGTCAAAACAACCCTGATGTTATTATACTTACCATAAATCCTGCCCTTAAGCAATTGTCCTGCATATCCATTTTCCTACGGCATATGAGCCCTGAGGCTGAGGGGCAACAGTAACAACACGGAATGTGAGTGGGTGGGAAATCTATCATCTCAACTCACAGCTGTCTGAGATATGGTTTCTGTTCCTAAATCCCTATTAAATATTTATTCCTGAAAACCTGAATTTTTCAGCCTCTTTCTTCTGCCTCTTGGCCTTTTGGCATAGGTTTGCATATACCTGCTCACCAAGGAGCAGACACTTCAAGGCAAAAAGAACTTTTAGAAAAACAAATGTTTCACAGAAAGACTCACCAGAGAAAGAGGTCTGTGCCTTTCATGACTAACTAGAAATTTACCATGTGTTTCTCTCTTAAGTCAAATTCACTCTTCAGGCGTTGCTTTTCCACTCAAGCCAGCCTTCCTGGAGTCTCCAGAACAACCACTGCCCGGGTAAACCGCAGGCTCGGCCCTGTCCATGCCCCTCAATCTGCTCTGTCCTTTTGGACCCTTCTGCTCCCACAGCTTCCAAAACTGCATCTGCTCACTGACTTCCCAGCTCTTTCAAGTCCTTTCCTGCATGGAGTGGCTGTGAGTGGCTTCTGTCCCTCTGGGGACACAGTGGAGACCAAGGAGAGTCAAGAAAGGGACTGAGCATCTTAGTCCATTTGTGTTGTCATAACAAAATACTACACACTGGGTAATGCATAAATAATAGAAATTTATTTCTCACGGTTTTGGAGGCTGAGCAATACAAGATCAAGTACCAGCAAGACTGGTGTCTGGTAAGGGCTGCTCTCTGCTTCCAAGATGGCACCTCGCTACATCCTCCCAAGGGACAGAACTAGCCTACGTCCTCATATGGTGGAAGGGGTGGAAGGGCAAGGGGGCGCTGTCTTCAACCTTTTATGAGGTGCTAATCTAGAGCCTGTATCTTGTGCACACTGTCTCTCCTCTCTTGCTGTAAGTAAACACTGTGCCACTACAGACTGATATACATGTTGTGTGTTCTCACAACCTTGACTCATGCACTGGTCTCTTCTGTGGGGGGTACTTACGTGACTTTTAACCTTGATCACACAGCCTGATTACTCAGTGAATGGTGAAACAATGAGACCAGTTCACACAGCAGTTGCTGGCATATGACGTTTGTGCTTGGATAAATGAGAATAATGCCAGGTTGAAGGTCTGGCCAGGCCCATCTTTGAAAAGAGACTTTACCTTGGATGTTCACAAACTTCTTGGCCCCATTGTCGGGGCAGCTCTGTGACACCTTCTTGAAGGCTGTCCAGGATGAGGGCAACAGTCTGGGGAAAAGCAGATTGGAGAGCACACCTCTGCTTGCTCCCCATCACAGAGCTACAGCTCTTGCCTGGTAGTTCCCACCTGCTGTTCCCTCTTTGCTGAGTAGTGTCCTCACAGGATGCTGGGCAACAATAATCTCATCTAGCTGCTGCTGGACCCCTTTTTGGGGCTGAATTCCTTGTACTTTCTGTGAGTTCTTCACCCTCTCCTCTCTTCTCTTCTCTTCACATTTGCTCCAGCCAGGGAGCAAAGGATCTGGGCTCTGTGTCATATGTGCTCCTCTGTGCACACATGAGTATGCATATATGGTGCACACATCTGTGGGTATGTGTGTGTATGCATAGGCCTACTTGCACACAGGACAGGGACAGGGGGCTCTTCCCAGACAACAGGGGCCCAGAAGTCCCCAAGTTCACCCTCTGGGACTGATGTGCAGTGTAGATGACTGGCCCTAGTTCCAGTCTCTAGACCATGTCTCCACTGCCACTGGATGGACTTTGGGGAAGAGTAAGGTGGAGGATTTTGCTCTCAGTTCACAAGCAACAGAGTTGAGACAAGATCCCATGGCTCCTATTCTCAGAGAAGTATTTTTCCTAGTGCCCTAGATCGGAGAGAACAACCTTCATCCTGCCTCTCATGTAGCATTCGGTAAACCCCTGAAAGCCAATAAACAGAGCAACGCTTGGTTGGGTGGAAAGGGCCATGTGGCAGTGAGGGATGATTCTTCAATATTTTGTCTTCCTGGCATGACTGGCACAATGCTGAGCATCTGGAGGGAGCTTGGGCCTGCCTGCTTGCTTGGCACCCTCTGAGTACCTGCTGAACAATTCTCTCAGCCACATGCCTGCCTTGTCTGTCTGCATCCAGATGCCCAAGCTGAACTGGCTGTGACGGCCTCTCCTTCAGAGCTCTGGGAATAGGGTTTAGTGTACATAGTCAGTTCCTTATATTCCTTTTTTCTTCTTCCTTTGCTTTCTCACCCTCAATCCCTGGCTTGATGGACCTTGGTCCTATTGGCCTTGGCCAGTTAACTTCAACTGCAGCTGGAGGGATTTGACTTAGACCAGGGTTTTTTAGCCTGTGCACCTGTACCCATGGCCTGTCCCCAGAAGAGGAGCTCAGCACTGCTGTTTTCCAGGGAATTTGAGCCTTTGCATGTTCTCTCCAAATTCTGGCTCTACCTCCTGGTCTTAAGGGAGTTATTTTAGACAGCCCCTTGCTTTCAAGCAAGATGCTGCCAGATAAGTGGATGTTTTAGTGACCCACAGAATAAAGAAGCTCTTCTTAATGTTTACATCCGTTTCTCCAGCTGCTCCTTAAACCTGCCTTTTCTCATTCCTCCATGGACATGGAAAACCATTTCTCAACAGCCCCTGGGTAAACACAAAGCTCAGTCTTTTGTTGCTGTGTCTCTGACGATGCTCCATTTTCAGTCTCTCTAGCTCTGTTGAGTTTATCCCACTGATTCGCATGCCCACCATCCTGCCCAATCCCAATTTTTCTTTGGCCTTTGGAGTCTGCCAGACCAAGCTTCAAATGCAGCCTCCCTCATTTGCTAGTTCTGTGAAGGTAGGTACCTTCACCTCTCTGGGTTTCAGTTTTTCTCATCCATAAAATGAAACTACAATCATGTATCACTTAACCACAGGGATACATTCTGAGAAATGTGTCATTAGGCAATTTTGTCACCGTATGAACAACATAGAGTGTGCTTACACAAACCTAGATAGCCTACTACTTACCTAGGCCCTATGGTATATAGCCTATTTCCCTTAGGCTACAAACCTATACAGCACGTACTGAATACTACAGGCAACTATAACACAGTGGTGAGTATTTGTGTATCTAAACATCTCAACATAGAAAAGATACAGTATAGGTATGGTATTATAATCTTACGGGACCACCATCACTTATGAGGTCCATCATTGACTGAAATATTGTCATGTGGTGTATTAATAACAGGGTTGTTGTGAAAAGCAAACAAGCTGGCGAATATAAGGCACTCGATCTACGTCCGGCATAATAAGTGCACAGTATGTTAGAGCAGCGGTCCCCAACCTTTTGGCACCAGGGACAAGTTTCATGGAAAACAATTTTTCCACAGATCAGGCTGGGAGGTGGGAGAAGGAGGGGTGGTTTCAGGATGAAATTGATCCACTTCAGAAGATCATCAGGCATTAGATTCTCAAAAGGAGCATGCAACCTAGATCCCTCGTGTGCATAGTGCACAAGAGGGTTCATGCTCCTATGAGAATCTAATGCCGCCACTGCTCCGACAGGAAGCGGAGCTAAGGCGGTAAGGCTCACTCGCTGCTCACTTCCTGCTCTGTGGCGTGGTTCCTAACAGGCCATGGACCCCTACCGGTCTGTGGCCCCAGGGTTGGGGACCCCTGCATTAGAGGAGGAAAGGGATGTAAAGTGGGTAAGCAGTATATTGTAGGCACTAAATAAATGTTAGCTACTATGCTGATACCCACCCCAGGGTCTTTTGGAAACAAATCAAGTGCACTGTTTTGGAAGCAGTGCAGAGACTGACCTGGCTCCCAAGATGGGTGAAACCATGAGAAAAGACACTCTCATCTCACCCATCTCTCACCTCACCACCACCACCTCACTGACTTGTCTTTTCCCAGCCACCCAACACTTTCAAGTCACACAGACTAATTCATTTAAATCTAGTGTCATCACTAGCTAGCTGAGCATAACGTTAGGCAAGTTCCTTCCTTTACCTCTGAGAGCCTATTTCTGCACCCCCAAACTGGGAATTCAAAAGTCTACCCGCCTGCAAGGTTTTGTGAGTATCTAATGAGAAAACAGGTGGGCGGAACTGTGTCAACCACACTGGAGAGGAGTTTTTATTTCTGTGATTCCTCCTCCTTTTCCCGGGCCCAGCGCCCCACCTTCCTTCTTAGCACCTTGCCCTCTTACTCCCTATCTTATTCCCCATCTCTACCTCATCTGTTTCCCCTTGTCATAAAGTTGTCACAAGCCAGGACATGGCAATTTCCTGCGCCTGTACAAGCAGCGGTTATTTATTCTGGCGTTTTTCTGTGTGACCTGGACAACGTGTTCTACTCTATGGACACGCTGGAGCCACAGATTCAGCTGCCCATCTCTCCACCCCCACCCCGGGGGTGCTGATTGAAAGGAGACCAGCCTCAGACTGGGCCCAGCTCTTCAGCCACCTCAGGCTCTCTCCCTAGAGCCGCCTTTACCAGTCAGGAGCCCTGTGCCATAAATGGCTTTCATTTGACAGTGATCAGCTTTCCCAAGGTCATAGGAGCCAGATAGAGGGCCTAACAGGAACCTGCTTGCCTCTCTGGACTAGGAGGTATGGCTGCGGTGGAGTTGAGAAATGAGGAATCTCTACACTTGCTCCATCAAGGGAGGCAGTAAGTGTTGCTCTGGCCACAAGTGTGAGTTGTGCTGAGTGTAGAGACAGACTTCCAGCTGCCCAGGCCTCGGTGCCTCTCTCCCCCGGGCAGGAATGTTTTCACCCTTTTGCAATCTCTGTGTTGGCCTCTGCCAGGACCAATTTATCATCATTAGCCATAGTAGGCCCAACACCTAGGGCTCACAGAAATGTTTTAATTTTAATTTATTTTAACATTGGAAAAAGAAAAAAAAATGAATATAATAATAATATGATCATTGATACAGCCTGGACAATATTTGTCATTATATCAGTGCAGTCATATAATACAATTTTAATATTGTTTATGGAGGAAAGGGCCCACTAAAGCAAAAGCACTTAGGGCTTATGAAAATTCATACCCAGCCCTGATTGCTGCTCACTCCCAGGCTCATCACCACTGGCCTGTTTTATAGGTGCTGTGGCAGCTGAGAGCCACCCAAGGGCAATTCCTGACCATAGCCAGAATCCTGGAGGAAGGGCAGAGAAGGCCAACACCCAGCAGGCCGTCAGGGTGGACTTAGGTTGAGGAAAGCAACCTCTATGGACTGCTGTGCGTCCTAGCAGCCCTGCCCGACTTCCTCCCTCCGGCTCTCACTTCTCTTCAACCAGCTTTCCTCCAGCGCCCTTATTCAAAAGCATTTCCTCCTTTGTTCAACAGATCTCACACCTACCACTCCTGCTTCCCACCTGACTGTCTCCCCTACTCCTGAAACCACCAGCAGGAGGTAAAAGTCGCTGCTCTCTTTGCATTGGGCTGCAATGGGAAGAAGACAGGCTTGGGAGTCAGGGTTGAAGTCCCAGTCCCTTGCCTCTCAGGCTCTCAGATCTCCATGCAGAAAAAGGGGATGCTAAAGCCTTATGGAGTATTTCTGAGGTTCAAATGACGTATTGTGTGGGAAACTACATGGCATGGTGCCTCGTGTACAGTGTGTACTCAGTATCCGTGTGCACCCTCCCCTCGCCTCCGGGGAATGGAAGGATTTTCGATGTCGTCCCCACCCACTCTTCCCCAGTTTCCTTGGAGCTCCAGTGTCCCCTTCCATCCCCACAACCCCCGCCTGATGTCCTCTTACGTCTCCCTGCTCCTACACACAAATATCTAACTGCATCCAGTGCCCACTCCTTGACCTTCCTAAGCAGTGGCTCTTCTGGACCAGACCCTGTGATGTAGACTGGGGCCAAAGAGATGACTCTCACCCGCCCTGCCCTTAATGTCACAGCTTAGGCCAGGAGACTGGCTTATACATTTGAGGTTAGTTTGATGTGACAAAAATCCACTTGAAAAAGTGCTTCATGAGGCCAGGCACGGTGGCTCAAATATGCAATTTCATTGCTTTGGGAGGCCAAGGGAGAGGATAGCTTGAGCCCAAGAGTTCAAAACAAATCTGGGCAACATAGGAAGACCCTATCTCTTCACACAATTTATTTTTAATTAGCGAGCATCGGTGGTGCACACCTATAGTCCTAGCCACTCAGGAGGATCTCTTGAGTCCAGGAGTTTGAGGCTGCAGTGAGCTATGATTGCACCACTGCACTCCAGCCTGGGCAACAGAGGAAATCTCTGTCTCTTAAAAAAATGCTTCAAGTGTTCAAGGGGGAGTTGGTTAGGGAAGGGCGGCTGAGGCTTGAAAGGTGTGAATTAACCCAGAGAAGGGAAAGGAGGACATGCCACGTGGGGCCCTGGAGATAATGAGCCAACATGATGAACAGTGACTAAACACTCACATTATGTCTATGACTCTACTGGGCAGTGTGATAGGTGTGTAACACACATTTTATGGGATCTTCTCAACACTCTAGCAAGGTAGGCACCTGTATTAGTCCATTCTCACACTGCTAACAAAGGCATACCTGAGACTGGGTAATTTATGAAGGAAAAAGCTTTAATTGACTCACAGTTCAGCATGGCTGGGGAGGCCTCAGGAGGCTTACAACTATGGTAGAAGGGGAAGCAAACATGTCCTTATTCACATGGTAGCAGGGAGAAGAATGAGAACTGAGCAAAGGGGGAAGCTCATTATAAAACCATCAGATCTTGTGAGAACGTATTGACTATCATAAGAATAGCATGAGGGAACCACCCCCATGATTTAATTACCTCCCACCAGGTCCCACCCATGACACATGGGGATTATGGAAACTACAATTCAAGATGATATTTGTGTGGAGACACAGCCAAACCATATCAGCAACCCTATACCCATTTTACAGATGAAAACGCTGAGGCTTCAAGAGTGATGTGGCTTGCTCAAGATCATACTGCTAAGAAGTGTCAGAGCAAGGATTTGAACCCACCTCTGTGTGTGGCTCCAGATGCTTTCATTACGCCAACTACCTCCCTGAGCCCTGTGAGGATCATGATCCCAGATGTTCGCGGAGTAATGGAAACTCTGGTAATGTAATTGCTACCCAAAGGACCCTAACATGAGCCATCATGGAGGCCTTGAAAGAGATGCCAAGCACAATGACAACTCAGAGAGACAAATGATACCTTTCTGGAAGCTTCAGGGATGAATGATTTCATGGTGGAGGCATATTTGAGTTGAATGTTGCCAGACCAGTGGGGGCTTAAAATATAGTAACCTCTGGGAAGGATGATAGCACTTTGTAATAAATAACCTACATTGCTAAGTAATCCACACATCTCTCTGAGCCTAATTTTGTGTATGGGGAAACTGAGGCCTCGAAAGGTTAAATAATTTGCCCATAGCTCCATAGACAAGAACTGGCAGAGCTGGAACTTGGAAACTGTGTTCTCTGAGCCCAACAGCAGCCCAACGTCCACTCCTGGCAAAGGGACCTAAAGGAGCATATTCTATTCAGGACATGGCTGGAAAAGAAACGTGAAGGAGAAGAGAAACTTGGCCAAGGCCACATAGTGGGGTCCTGAAGGCCACGATTTAGTAGTCAGTTAGTGGGAGGTGGGGGCACTGATGGGCTTTGAGCAGAAAGACATGCAATGATGCTTACCCTTAGAGAGATTCAACTGGCACCGGTATAGAGGGAAATGAACAGAAAAAGAGAGAAACTCCTTTCTGTTCATTTCCCGCTATACCGGTGAGGGCTTCTCCCTGACATCCAAGTGGAAAGGAATGAAATGGGAACTAGGGTGCTGGAGACACTGGGGCAGAGGCTGGGTACAGGAGATGCTGCAGAGATGGAGTCGACAGAACTTGGCCAGTTCCTCATCAGGGCCTACATGATCTGGTCCTACTTACCTCTCCCACCCCGTCTCCTACTGCTCTTCCCTCGTTCCCTGCACTCCAAGCACACTGACTGCTCACCGTTGAAAATACTAACCAAGTTCCCACCCCAGTACCATTGCACATGTTCACTATTTCCTCTGCCTGAACACTTTCCCCTAGATCTTTGCATAGCTGATGTCTTCTTCTCATTCAGGCCTTAGCTCAAATGTTGCCTCCTTAGAGAAGCCCTTCCTAACCACCCGATTGAATAACCACCCAGTCACTACGACTTCCTCCTGCTTTACTGCCCTCATAGCTCTGGGCATAGTGGAAGGTAGCTTGTGTGTGTGTTTATTTATCATATACCTCCCCCAACTCATCCATCTACTAGATGGGGCTCGAAAAGAATGTAGGAGCCTTGTCTGTCTTGTTCCCCCTATATTCTCAGCACCTCAACAGAGTCTGGCATATAGCAAACATTCAAGAATTATTTGTGGAATGGAAGAATGGAAAAAAGCATGCATGCATAGGTTGTAGGGGAAGGCAAGAGGGAGTGAGGAGTTAAGATTGATTTGAGGATCTGAGTTGAGCAGCTGCGGAGATAGGGCACCACCAATAGAGGCAGAGCAGAGGAGCAGATTGTTTCTGGGGTATGAGCTTGGCTTGGGCCTGTTGACCTTGACATGCATGTGGGGCCTCCAGGTGGAACTGCCCACTCATGTAGTGGGAAATACTGGCCTGAGCTCAAAGAGATGGAGACTCTGGTGAATGATGTTGCTGGGGGCATCTGCACAGAGGCGTAAAACTAAAACAGTGACTATCAACAAAGTCCTTAATGAGCAAGGTGGAGCAGGGACGTGAATAATAAAGAATTTTGAGGAATTCCTGAGATGGAGGCAAGGCTGAAGGAGAAATGAAGCAACAGGGGACAAGGAAAGAAGGCCAAGGAGCTGTGATCAAAGAATTGAGACAAGATCTCAGAGCACGGAGGAAGGAAGGGTCCAATAAAGAAGATATGGCCATAGGGTTACATTCTCAAGGAGGACGTTAAGTGAAAACCAATCATTAGTTAGGGTGCAAAGAGGTCACTGGGATGTTTCGGGGCTGGGGAAGAGGTAGGTGTGTCCAGTATGGTATAAGCTGAGGCTGTGGGGGTCTGGGGGACAAGAGGGTAGGTAGAGACTTGGATGCCAAGCATAAAATGATACACATATTTACAGACCCAAAGTGGGAGTGCACACCCCAAGCCCTGCCTTTCTTTGGACACCTACTCTTTTTTATTAAAAAAAATTTTTTTTACTCCAATAGCTTTAGGAGTACACGTCATTTTGTTGTTGTTGTTGTTGTTGTTTATGTTGTTACATGGATGAATTATAGAGTGGTGAAGTCTAGGATTTTAGTGCACTCATCAACCAAGTAGTGTACATTGTACCCAATAGGCAATTTCTCATTGCTCACCCATCCCACTCTGCTTACCTTTGAGTCTCCA
>NW_016107897.1:193734-238791 GCF_001604975.1 Cebus imitator | reverse complement strand
ATATATATATATATATATATATATTTGACTCTCAGCTTTTCACATTTTTTTTTATCTACTCATTGGTTGGTGGGCAAATTTAGATTGGTTCCATATCTTTGCAACTGTGAATTGTGCTGTGATATACATACATGTGCAGGTGTCTTTTTGATATAATGATTTCTTTTCCTTTGACTAGATACCCAGTAGTGGAATTGCTGGATCAAATGGTAAACTTACTGTTAGTTCTTTGAGAAATCTCTATACTGTTTTCCACAGAGGTTGTACTAATGTACATTCCCACCAGCAGTGTATAAATGTTCCTTTTTTCACCACATCCGCTCCAACATCTATTGTTTCTTGACTTTTTAATAATGGCCATTCTTGCAGGAGTAAGGTGGTATCTCATTGTGGTTTGAATTTGCATTTCCTTAATGATTAGTAACATAGAACTTTTTAAATATGTTTGTTGGCCATTCGTATATCTTTTTTTGAGAAACGTTTATTTATGTCCTTTGCCCACATTTTAATAATATTTTTTTCTTGCTGATTTGGTTGAATTTCTTGTAGATTCTGGATACTAGTCCTTTGTCAGATACGTAGTTTGCAAATACTTTCTCCCATTCTGTGGATTGTCTGTTTACTCTGATGATTATTTCTTTTGCTGTGCAGAAACTTTGTAGTTTAATTAGGTCCCTTTTATTTATTTTTGTTTTTGTTGCATTTGCCTTTGGAGTCTTCATCACAAATTCTTTGCCTAAACCAATGTCATGAAGAGTTTTTCCTAGTTTTTTTTCTAGAATATTTATGGTTTCAGGTCAGATATAAATCTTTGTTCCATCTTGAGTTGATTTTTGTATAAGATGAGAGATAAGGATCCAGTTTCATTCTTCTACATGTGGCTTGCCAGTTTTCCCAGCAACATTTATTGAATATGGTGTCCTTTCCTCAATGTATGTTTTTGTATGCTTTATCAAAGATCAGTTGGTTGTAAGTATTTGGGTTTATTTCTGGTTTCTCTATTCTATTCCATTGATCTATGTAACTACTTTTATGCCAGAACTGTGCTGTTTTTGTTACTACAGCCTTGTAGCATAATTTGAAGTCTAGTACTCTGATACCTCCATATTTACTGTTTGCTTAGCATTGCTTTGGCTATTTGGGCTCTTTTCTGATCCCATATGAATTTTAGGTTTGTCTTCTCTAATTCTGTGAAAAATTATGTTGGTATTATATTTTGATAGGAATTGCAATCTGTAGATCTCATTGGGCAGTATAGTCATTTTCACGATATTGATTCTTCCAATCCATGAGCATAGGATGCATTTCCATTTGTTTTTGTCATCTGTGATTTGTTTCAGCAGTTTTGTAGTTCTCCTTGTAGAGATCTTTAACTTCCTTGGTTAATATATTTCTAGGTATTTTTTGTAGCTTTAGTTCTTAAGTTGACTCTCAGCTTGATCACTGTTGGTGTACAGCAGTGCTATTGGTTTGTATACATTGATTTTGTAGCCTGAGAATTTACTGAATTCATTTATCAAATCTAGGAGTCATTTGGAAGGGTCTTTAGGGTTTACTAAGTATAAGATCATATTATCAGCAAACAGAGATAGTCTGACTTCCTCTTTTCCAATTTGAATGCTCTTTCTTTCTCTTGCCTGATTGCTCTGGCTACGACTTCTACATCCACTCTTCCGCCCCCTAACCTGCCTTCCCTACTTCCATCCCATCCATGGGACCTCATCACACTTCCCAGAAGACCAGAAGTTAGATTAAATATTATAGCAAATATTAGAGCCAGGTAAGCCAATCCATTTGCAGCTCTATTCACATGCCTCACACTGGGTATGTTGGAAGGACATGAAGGTTTCATCTATGTCATGCACTTGTATAAACTGCTCCAGCTTTTTTTAATTAAAAGTAGAAACAGGCTGGCTGGGTGCAGTGGCTCATGCCTGTAATCCTAGCACTTTGGGAGGACAAGGCAGGCGCATCACCTGAGGTCAGGAGTTCTAGACCAGCCTGACCAACATGGTGAAATGCTGTCTCTACTAAAAATACAAAATTTAGCCGGGCCTGGTGGCACATGCCTGTAATCACAGCTACTCAGGAGACTGAGGCAGGAGAATCGTTTGAAGCCAGGGAGCTGAGGTTGTAGCAAGCCAAGATCATGCCACTGTACTCCAGCCTGGGCGACAGAGTGAGACTCTTGTCTCAAAAATAAATAAATAAATAGAAACAGACTGGAGTGTAGTGGGACAGTTATAGCTCACTGCATCCTCTAACTCCTGGGCTCAAGCAATCTTCTCACCTCAGCCTCCCAAGTAGTTAGGACTATGGATGTGCACCACCACATCTAGCTAATTAAAAAAAAAATTCTTTTTTAAGAGATGGGGTCTCATTGTGTTGCCCAGGCTGGTCTCAAACTCCTGGGCTCCAGGGATCTTCCTGCCCCAGTCTCCCAAAGTGTTGTGATTACAGGCATGATCACCCCTGGCCTATGCTAGTTTTATTGAGGCTGACTTCTTTCTGGCAGTTGAGCACTGCTCCCAGTTGCTGTTGACTGGGATGGTCTTCTTCACATCTGGCCCTCCAAGGCCTGACACTCTGTCTTCACACAGCTCATGTCTTCACATACTTCACCTGTGTCAAATGTCACTTTCTCTAAAATCACCCTATTAAAATGACAGGCAGCACTCCTCATCCTAGCACTGCCGATCTCCCTTCCCTGCTTATTTTTTTTCTAAAGCACTTGTCACCTTCAAACACACTATGTCATTGAATTATGTTTGCTCCTCCCTCTAGAATGCCAGCTCAGTGTGGGTAGGGATTGTTATTTATTTTCTTCACTGCTCTATCCCTGGTATCTATAGCAGTGCCTGGCGCATAATAGACACTCAGTAAATATTTGTTGAACCAATAACTGGCCCATTAGAAAGGACACCCTTGGATCCCAACAGACATGCGTTCCATCCTAGAACTGCCTCTTCCCTCCTAGCGGCCTTGGGCAGGTCTCACTGATCGTCTATTTATTTCATCTACGTCTTTTTTTTTGTCTTATTTTCTTTCTTTCTTTCTTTCTCTTTCTTTCTTTCCTTCCCTCCTTCCTTCCCTCCTTCCTTCCTTCCTTCCTTCCTTCCTTTCTTTCTTTCTTTCTTTCTTTCTTTCTTTCTTTCTTTCTTTCTTTCTTTCTTTCCTTTCTTTTCTTTCTCTCTTTCCTTTTTTTCTTTCTTTCTTTCCTTTTTNTCTTTCTTTCTTTCTTTCCTTTCTTTTCTTTCTCTCTTTCCTTTTTTTCAGGGTCTCTCTCTGTCACCCACGCTGGAGTGCAGTGGTGCAATCATGGCTCACTGCAGCCTCAACCTCTTGGGCTCAAGCCATCCTCCCACCTCAGCCTCCTGAGTAGCTAGGACTACGGGTGCCCACCACCATGCCTGCCTAATTTATTTTATGTTTTGTAGGGATGAGGTCTTGCTTTGTTGCCCAGGCTGGTCTCAAACTCCTAGGCTCAAGCAATCCTCTCACCTCTCAAAGCGTTGGGATTACAGGAGTGAGCCACTATGCCTGGCCACCCACTATGCCTGGCCACCCACTGTGCCTGGTCACCCACTGTGCCTGGCCACATCCCCATTTTCATTTGTTCAATCAGGAGATGAACTAGACAGTGAATCTCAACTTGGAGAGAAATTCTCCTACCCTAAGGGAACAGTGGAGGAGGAAAGAAGACAGAATTTTTAGGGCTCTGTGAGGAAGCTGAGGAAACACGGGAAGGAACAAGATCTGGGAGACCCTGTGAAGGAAATGGGGCAGAAACCAGGGAGAAGACCTGGAGGCGGTGGCAGAGGCTGGAGTTGAGTCCCCGCAGCTTCCTGTTGCCTGTGGCCCACTTTCCCACACAGAGCAGCAGTGCCCCCTTGTGGGCCCTGCCAGAGCCTGGCTGTTTTGGGGCCGATGCTTCCCCTCCACACTCTAGCACCAGCTATCACACGGGCTTTCTTTATCCCAATAATTTCTTCTAGTGCTTCCAAAACTATGCACAATGGCAAGCCCAACATAGGCATCATCTCTTCCTTTGAGAACCTGCTGCTTCACATCTGTGTCTGAGTTAACGCCTGTGCCACTGATAGAGTTAGGCTTTGTGTCCCCACCCAAATCTCATCTTGAATTGTAATCCCCAGGTGTTTAGGGATAGATGCGGTGGGAGATGACTGGATCACGGAGGCAGTTTCCCCTGTGCTCTTCTCGTGATAGTGAGTGAATTCTCGTGAGATACAATGGTTTTATAAGTGAGTTTTTCCTGCTCTTCCTCATTCTCCCTCACCTGCCATGTAAGACATGCATCTTTCCCTTCTGCCGTGATTGTAAGTGTGTTTTCCCCTTCCGCCATGATTGTAAGTTTCCTGAGACCTCCCCAGCAATGCGGAACTGTGAGTCAATTAAACCTCTTTTCTTTATAAATTACCCAGTCTCAGGTACGTCATTATAGCAGTGTGAAAGCAGACTAATAACAGCTACCTACCTGGGAAACTTTCTTAGGTTTGCATGCACACCTGCTTTGTGTCCAAGCACAGCCCACATCCTTCTGTGTTCAGTGCCTATGCTGTGATGATAGGGCAGCACCAGAGTGGGGAGCACTAAAAGGGACAGGATCTCTGGCCATAAGCCTGGAAGGAAAGTCACATTTTATAAACTTTGTTCTAGAGTATAGGGTGCAAACCAGTGGGCTATTCATGTATTCATATGTGCATGTTGAGTCTGTTGCATGTTATTTTAAAATTTTCCACCAACATTTTATTTTATTATTATTATTATTTGGAGACAGGATCTCCCTCTCTTGCCCCAGCTGGAGTGCAATAATGTGATCCTATTCCCAGGCACAAGTGATCCTCTCACTTCAACCTCCCAAGTAGCTGGAACTACAGGCGCATGCCACCATACCCGGCTAATTTTTTTTTTTTTTTTGAAGACAGTGTCTCACTGTGTTACCCAGTCTGGTCTTGAACTCCTGGTCTCAAGCAGTCCTCCCACTGCAGCCTCCCAAAGTGCTGAGATTACAGGTGTGAGCCACCATACCTGGCCACCAATATTCTAAAAGGGTAGATTTCACATAGAAATCAGGATTTGAGCAAACGTGGTGGTTCATGCCTATAGTCCCAGCACTTTGAGAGGCCAAGGTGAGAAGATTGCTTGAGCTCAGGAATTCGAGGCTAGCCTGTCCAACATAGTGAAACCCCAGTTCTACAAAAAATACAAAAATTAGCTGAGTGTGGTGATACAAGACTGTAGTCCTAGCCACTCAAGAGGCTGAGGTGGGAGGATCACCTGAGCCCAGGAGGTGAAGGTTGCAGTGAATTGAGATCACACCACTGCAGTCTAGCCTGGGTGACAGAGCCAGATGCTGTTAAAAAAAATGGATTTCTAGATTCCTTGGAAAAATCAGAAGATGTAGCTATCCATATCTGGACCCACATTCCCTCCTGTCCATAATGGATGAGAAGGGAATAGCTGTTGCCCTCTTTAGATGGAGCATGAACCCTGCAATCATAGTCTTTACCCAGTATGCTTTGTTTCTCTGTGCTAACTGCTTGGTTCTTGTAGGAATTTAAGCTTGAGATTCCTGTAGTTTCCAGGAAGGGAATGGGCAGCATTATTAAAATGAAACACAAGCCATCAGGGTCTGAGCAGTGGAACATCTTCAAAGGAGAATCTCAGAGAGTAAGAACCTTAAAGTCAGAGACTAAGTAGTGATATATCTTTCAGCCAGAGAAGATCCTACAAATAAGCGAGAACATGCGATGTTTGTCTTTCTGTGCCTGGCTTGTTTCGCTTAACGTAATGATCTCCAGTCCCATCTCCATGTTGTTGCAAGTGACTGGATTTCATTCTTTTTTATGGCTGAGTAGTACTCCATTATGTATATGTACCACATTTTCTTTATCTATTCATCTGCTGATGAACACTTAGGCTGCTTCCAAGTCTTAGCTATTGTAAACAGTGCTGCAACAAACACGGGAGTCCATATATCTCTTTGACATACTGATTTCCTTTCTTTTGGATATATACCTAGCAGGGGGGTTGCAGGATCATATGGTAGCTCTATTTTTAGTTTTTTGAGGAACCTCCCAACTGCTCTTCATGGTGGTTGTACTTAATTACCCTTAATTACATCACCAACAGTGTATGAGGGTTCCCTTCTCTCCACATCATCACCAGGATTTGTTATTGCCTGTCTTTTGTATATAAGCCATTCTAATTGGGGTGAGATGATATCTCATTCTAGTTTTGATTTGCATTTCTCTGATGATCGGTGATGTTGGGCACTTTTTCATATGCCTGTTTGCTGTTTGTTTGTCTTCTTTTGAGAAATGTGTTTCAAATCTTTTCCCCATTTCAATTACATTTTTTTCTATAGATTTGTTTGAGCTCCTTATGTACTGTGTTTATTAATGCCTTGTCATATGGGTAGTTTGCAAATATTTTCTCCCATTCGGTCGGTTGTGTTTTCACTTTGTTGATTGTTTCCTTTGCTGTCCAGAAGCTTTTTAACTTAATGTGATTCCATTTGTCCATTTTTGCTTTGGTTAACTGGGCTTGTGGGGTATTGCTCAAGAAATCTTTGTTCAAACAAATGTCCTGGAGAATTTCCCCAGTGTTTTCTTGTAGTAGTTTCATAGTTTGAGGTCTTAGATTTAAGTCTTTAATCCATTTTGATTTGATTTTTATATATGGAGAGAGATAGTGGTATCATTTCACTCTGCATATGGAAATCCAGTTTTCCCAGCAGCATTTATTGAAGAGACTGTCTTTTTCCCAGTGTATATCCTTGGCACCTTTGTCAAAAATGAGTTCATTGTAGGTGTGTGGATTTGTTTCTGCTTCTCTATTCTGTTCCATTGGTGCTATGACCCCTCAGGCAAGTGCCATGGAAACAATGGCATCTCCTTTCCTCTTCAGCTTGATGCATGGGCAAGTTCAGCTGCCTGGGGCTATTCCATTCTACCAATTTCTTGAGTGAGGATGAGGACATGATGGGCAGGGTCCAAGCTGCCAGCTTCCTGACCAGTTTATCTGACCCTTGATGAAGGGGAAAGTGTTGCTCTGATTCCCTCCTTGGCACCTGGTGAGCAGCTAATCTTCAGACCCTGCTACCAATTGGCTCGCGAATGACTCTCTGCCCAGAAAGCATTGCATTGGTTGCCAGCCCCAAGCCACTTTCTGAGACTTTTTCCCCATTGGCTGCAGCTTCATGCAATGGAGTTCCCATGCCCGTCTCTGAGTTCTCCTGTTTACGTGCCCTGTTGATGACCCTGACTGCTGACTCCTCTCCATCATTGGGTGAGGGGCATAATCTCTTGAGTTTCCCTGGATCTCCATAGCCCCAACCCTATCCCCTGTGTACCTCCATGCCAGACTGCCTTGGACTTTCTTTCACCCATCTCCACACCCCCAGGCCTTGAGCAATGAGCTCAGAAGCTTTGTTACGTATAGGTGTAAAGCTCCTGGCTGCCATTGTCATCATCTTTGCCTACACCAGTGTGTTCTCCTCCATCCACACCACTGGAGCCCACTTGCATGGTGCTGTCTCCCCGTGAAGCCTCCATTGCAACCTGCTACTTCATTTTCTTCACTGACAATGGGCAGATGCTGGCTGCTCGTCTTTCTCTTGATGGGAGAAGAGCCCACCAGCTCCTCCCCGTCTTGGAGCTGGAGATGCCAGGTGAGGGGACCAAGTTCTCCCTATGGAGTCTGACTGGCAGGAAAGTCACAGGGCAGGGGGGACTACCATCTTTTGATGTCTACTATGCACGAGGCACTGTGCAACCACATTCACAACTATTGGCTCATTTAGGCTTGACAATGACCTTACAAGATACACATGATTCTTACCCTTATTTTCTGAGAGGAAAAAGAAATCAGAAATGTTAAATGTGCCACTTAAGGTCACACAGCCAGGAAATGATATAGCTAGATTTGAGCCTGGGTCTGACCACCATCTACTCTCAGCCACTCTGGCAAAAGAGCACTAGAGACTAGGAAACAATAATCAAAGTTCACAGGCAGATTGTCAGATTTCTATGCAGGATTCCCCTACGGCCTGGTTTCTTTGAGGCAGTGGGTCAGAGAAAGCACAAGAGGAGAGGCTATGGGTAGTGGGGCTGGGAATTTGAAGACACGTTCTCTGGCACCAGAGAAATGCAGCCTACTCAGGGTGGGTAGAGGGACGAGACTCAAGGCTAGAAATGGCTAGGGGTGGTGCTTGCTTTGTGGTTGAGAATGAGAGGCCTGGGCAGCCTCATCATGAAATTCATTCCTACATCTAGAGGCACGATGGAGTAGGCAGAAATGAAGGATGGGGGCCCTGCTTTACACAGGAGGATGCTAAGGCCCAGCAGAAGCTCTCCTACTTGGAGCTACCTCTTCCAGACTGCCAGACACTGGGCGACTGGGTCAGGGTAGCAGAGACCAGAGCTGCAAGGCTGGGGAACTCTCTGGCCCTTCCAAGAGCCTCCCTCCTCTTTATTCATATCCTAGCAGCCATCACCCGAGTGCTGTGCCCCGTCCTCTATACCCTACCACCAGCCTCCTTCCAAGACAAGGTGGCTGGTGCTTGGGCCAGAAGGCCCTGATGCCTTCCTCAAGAACTACTAGCCAGAGCATCACACTGGTATCCCTTAAGCCCAGCACCACCAGAGTGATCTCCCAGCCCATACTCACACACGAGGGGCCTGCACTTAGTTTTCTCAAATACAAGGGGTCGACTGGGTCCCCTGCTCTACCTCACTCCCTTCCAGGGCCAGACAAGACCCCCAGGTGGCAACAGTGATGAAAAGCCAAGGTATATAGGGACAACTAAATCCAAGAGTGAATGGAAGGAGGTGACAGAGCAGCCAGGCATGGGCAGGCACCCCACTGTTCAGGCCAGATAGGAGTGCAGACTTGGGTGGTGCGACCTGAACACTTACAGAGCCAGGTGGCAAGGCATGACTGGCTTTTTTTGACCCATGAGGAGGCTGAGGTACCCAGAGAGCAGGGCTTGCCTTCCCAGTCTACTGACAGCCCTTCAGGGATGCAAACGTCCAAAACCTGGACTTTCTCTCTAGCTGCTCTTCGGAGCCTGGGAATTTTAGGGCCACACAACATGGCAGAGGAAAGCCCCTTCCTTTGGGGAAATCAAGATGAGAGGGTCTCTCTAGCCTCCTGGGCTTTGGGGTCAATAGAGCCAGACCAGAGTCTCCCTTAAAGCACTCAGACCTCTTAGGTTGGCTTAGGAGTGGCACAGGGCCCCCTAAGCCTCCTGGGCTGGGACTTCACTCTTCATTCGTGCCATTTAGAAGGGGAAGGAATGGGCACCTAGCCAGGCTTATCTGTCCCTAGGATGCCTGAGGTCATGCTTGTGGCCAGGTCATGAGATGGGGTTTGCAGCTTCTGCCCAAGTTCTGGCTAACTCACCCACTCCCTGCACCCCTCAACCATGCCTGGCGGAAAATCCCTCTCCAGAGAAGAGCCGAGGCCCTCCCCATTCCTCCTGTGGGCTCACCCAAGTCCTGCTCCCAGTAAGCTGAAACTCAGCAGAGGGTGAGGTGAATGCTCAATGCTCTGAGCCCTAACACTGAAGCCTCAGTTGCAACCTCCATCCCCATTCCCCAGCCCATTGTCAGCAAAAAGACAGCCACACAGTTAAAGTGCATCTCTGGTAATGCTTTATTGATTTGAGGGATCCTGCTGCACCTGGCTCCCTACATCTCCATTCTCATCTGAAGTGCCCCTCAGGCCTTCCAGACCATTACCCCCACCCAGAGATTATATTTCATGAGAATCGATATATGTGTGTGTCTGTGCAAATGCATGTGTATATATATGTGTGTATATGTATCTATATAAACACATATATATATATTAGCTGTACAGTATTTACAGGTACAAATAAAATAGGCTTGAAAATTACAGAGGTGATTGGGATCCAACACTATTTCAGTTTGCTCGGCAGATAGAAAAATAAAGCACCAGTGGCCTTTGAATTTCCATGTGAGCAAAGAGGGCTGGCCGGTAGGAGAGAACAGGTTTAGCTTAAGCTCCAGCTGGCTATGATACGCCTTCCATCTGGCTGGCCCAGGGGCCAGGTCTCTGCTTGAGAAAGGGGCTGTTATATTAGCCCATTACCATAGGCAAAAGGGACAAGGACATAAACCCTTGTCTCTTAACTACGCTCTGCTTTTGCTTGGCCTGGGCAGTGGCTGTGTGTGGCCAAAGGCTACAGAGGACCCCATGGGGTGGCAGATAAAGCGTGAAATCCAAGTCAGTGAAAACTGGTTTCATTGGCATCTTGAGACTTGAGAAAGGAAGGTTCTCCACCCTCACATCCCAATCTATGCCAAGTCATCATGTCGTGTATTAGGGGCCCATCAGTGCCCACCCTCAACTCAGCCTCATAAAATTCAGCATCGTATTTACACAAATGAAACAGCTCGTGGTGACTGGGGCTGCCCTGTGCTCCACCTCTGTGCCCATTCACTCCAGTCCAATTCCTCTAAAGAAGCCACTTCAGGGCCAAGGTTGGCCCTGAAGGCAGGACCAGAACCTCATGCCCCATCTCAAAATCACCCTTGCAGCAAACAAGACGTCTTGGCCTCTCAGTCTGGTAGAGACCTGGAATCACACACTGCTGTTGACTTCTTTGTCCCTACAGGCGGGGAGCTGTGGCAGCTTCAGGCCAAGTGGTGGCCTTACGGGCAGGTAGCAGGTGGCAGAAGTCTTCTTGCTACTCATTCAATTGTCTTCTCTTTTTCGGAGAGTAGAATACGGGCGTGGGGGTGAAGGGGGAGTGGAGTTGCCTAAATTCTCTTTTTCTCCCCTCTATGTGCAGAGGAACTTTAGGAAAGAGGGCAGGACAGGCAGCTGGAGCCACCGGGGCCTGGCTCTGCTCCTGGCACAGCACCCAGGGGGCTGCTCTGTTCTTGGTTCCCCCTCACTCCCTTGGTGCCTGGGGGGCCTCGGTGGTGCCACCCTGGGACCAGCCCAAGGCTCACAGCTTTGTCTCAGGCCCTGCTGCCTGCAGGGTGGGGAAGGAGTCCCGGATCTTTGCCACTTCCATGGCACACAGGTGCCCAAATACTTTGTTGTACCAGTCAGGAGAACGGCCCCTAAGGAAGTAGAAGAAAACAGGCATGAGCGATGGGTTTTTCCCTGGAGCTCTCACCAGGGAGAAGGAAGAAAGGACTTGTCCCCAGCCTCAGGGATCAATAGCATGAGGCAGAGAGTGGGGGCAGAGGCAGGGGAGGGGTCAGGGCCAAGAAGACTGAGCAGGCCATCCCAGGCCCGGTACCTGAGGTCCGCGCGGCAAATGTGTGTGAGCCGAGAGCGGCCCAGACCACAAGGCTCCATGAGGTACTGGGACGTGAGCATGAGGGCCCGCACACCCGACTCTGGCACTGGTTGCTCAGGATCCAGGGACTGGGAGACAAGCAAGCAACCCCCACGTGGCAGGTCGGAGCGCCACATCCTGTCAGAGAAGGGACACATAGGCTCAGATTCTTAGTGCTGGTTTCCACCCCACTTCCCCGGCCCCCCAAGCACAATGAAGTGGCAGCTGCGGCCCCTCACCGAAGCACCACGAAGTCACGGCAAGGATGGGGTGCCATGCTGTCGGTGACATAGTGGTACAGCTCCACACCCGGCATCAGGGCTTCCAGCACCTGGGCCCGTAGCAGGTCCTCATCCCAGAGGGCCCGCTCCCGGAGAACACGATGCAGCACCACAGCTGGGGGGGCTGCCACCTCTGTGGACACCTTCCATAGCCGCAGGGGGTGCCCGTCTGGTGCCTGTGAGCCACAGGAGTGGGGATAGGGGCAGCTGTCAGGGCTGGGGAACTCTGACTCTATCCCTAAGTCCAGGCCTCAAACTGCAGGGCCTGAGGCTCGATAGGGTAGGCTGCAGAGCTCCTCTGCTAACCCTGGCCAGGCTGAGAGTGCCCCCATGCTCCCCGCCCTCTCTCCCTCTCTCTTTTCTGGATGTCTGCTTTTCAGCCTGTTAGACATCATAAAGAGATGACAGGACACACATTCTCAGAGGCCTCTCAGGCCCTACCGTGATGGGCATAGTGCTTGGAAGTGCAGGAAGATGGTGATGATTATCAAGGAGCTCGCCATCTAGCACATGTACTACATAAGCTGCCCCGTACGGTGCCTTTTGTATGTGCCAGGCACTCACCCTGATCCTACATGGGAGGTTTTGTTATGACACTTTTTACACAGGACACTTCAGGCTTGCAATCTTACTCAGAATCCACGTCCAAGAAAGAGCATGGCCAGCGCCCAGAGGGGAACAGAGAGAAATCCCCTCCATCCGACACTAAATGGAGGAGTAACACATTCGTTGTTGGTTTGGGACATGTAATGCTTGGGGTCAGGGCAGTCCAGGCAGCAGGACCACACAAAGGTGCAAATGCAAGGATTCGGCTGGACTGCAGGGCAGGGCGAGATGGGAGTTGAGGCTATCAAAGCAACGTCGTGTCTGAAACGGGGCATTTGGAGGGTCATTCTGGCAGGTGGTTCCTGAGAGAGCTCCCTTGGTCTCATTTGGTTCTTGATTCCTTAAAGCACTTTCTCGGCTCTCTGACATTCTCCAAGGATCAGGCTGAGGCACTGCGAGACCGGGAGGACAGCTCCTGGGCTCCCTCCTTTGGGTTTCCAGACTCCCCTTGCCTGTACCATGCTCTCCCAGACCCATAGCAGCCACTCGTGGTGTGGTACTCACCTTCTTGCAAGCCACCTCCGTGTGCTGGGGCCCTGGCATGCTCATCCAGCCCTTGAAGCGCTCAGCAGCATCACGCAGCAGGTCCTGGACGCTCTCCTCCATGTAGAGGCTCAGGCTCACCCCTGCAGCTTGGGCCTGACGCAGCTCAGCCAGGGCTGGTCCGGGAGGGCTGAGCTCAGCTGCACTGTAGGAGCTGCACAGCTGCAGCACCATATCCTGGGGCACCTGAGAGTGCACACACACACTGGGCTGCAGCTTCAGAGAGCAGGAGACCCCATGGGGTCTGTCAGGTTCACTTTAAAGGCAGTGGAGAGGTGCAGCTACCACAGCAAGGTAAATGAGAAACCTTGTGGGGGAAGAGTATGAGCTTGAGAGGTATGTGTCAAATTGGGTCCTATCCCTGACTTGGGGCACCAAGGTCAGACTTGATGGTTCTCTCAGGTCTCGTAAGTAGGTGCCATGGCCTGGGGTTACTCACCTGGAAAAGTTTCTTGCAGTCACTGATCATGTGCGACAGGCCCTGGGTGGCTGCCATGTTCTCACTCAGGTCCCTAGGGCCAGGCCTGCCAACCAGGCTGCGTTTGCTCTTGATCCTAGATGGGCAGGAGGTGGTAAGAGGAGAGATGGCACAAGGGCTCAAGACAAGATGGTCAACACGGTGCCTTCCAGCTGCCAGGAAGCAACTTTGTCAAACCCGGCCACAAAACAACCTGTTGCCTTTTGGAAGGCCCTGCTCCACAGCATCCCACCAGCCCAGAGCCCCTGAGGAGTGAGGCTCGCTCCTTGTGGTGAGGCTGAGACATAGCACCGTCAGCCATCAAAGGCCAAAAGTCCAATGGGGCCCGAAGTGTCGGGGCCCGAAGTGTCTGGACCCAGCCCGGCCCTGACATGCCCTGACCCACTTCACCTGGGAGAGGGGCTATCCTTCTTAGAGACGTTGAGGTGGAAGATGGAGGGTGCCAGGCACACTGCCAGGTTGCCTGCTGTCATCTGGTTTTCCTTGGCAGAGGCAATGTCACTTAAGAAGTAGAGCAGGGTCTGTAGCACCTCTCGGTTCTCATCGGGGAGCAGCAAGGTGGCAGCTTGTGCTGCTGCCAGCCACTGATCCTTGGGGAGCACTGTGAAGAAGCAATAGAAAAAGAGCTTTCCTTGCTTCCCCAGAGGCCTTAGCAGCAAGCCTCCTGCTTCCAAGGGGGCAAAAGGCATGGCAGTCCCAAGGGGAGCAGTGAGAGGGAAGGAAAAAGGTCAGTTCTATAAGGCCTTTGCGTGCCTGATCTAGCTCTATTACTAATGTACAGTGTAAACTTAGGTAGTTCCCCTTTCTTCCCTCAGGGCCTCAGTCTACCCTTCTATATAATGGGTTTGGGAGCAGAATGGTCTCTCTCCAAGGGCCTTTCCAACTCCAGATAGTAACTGTTCCAGTCAGCTCACAGGTCCAGCTACATCTGCCTGCACCAGGCTTATCTTCCACAAGGCCTGGGATTCAGGGAGGTTGAGAATGGGGCAGGTTATTGGGGGTATGAGTGGGTGACTCACGCTGGTAGATCTGCAGGAAAGTGGTGGTGAGCTTGCTGGTGAAGATGGGCTCAGGCAGGTCCCGGAAATACTGCTTCAGCAGGTCAGCCACGTCGTAGGCCGACTGGCCCTCATAGCAGACATTGTCAGGCGAGGTCTCATTCATTTGGCGCAGGTTCTGGATCCTGGACTTAACCCCGGACTTGCGGAAGATGCCCACCTGGTCCATGCAGGGGAGGGAGGGAGGCAGGCATGTATGAGTAGGAGGGAGGCAGGCATGTATGAGTAGGAGGGAGACTGTGAGGCCAGTCCTGGACGGAGTGTCGGGAGCGTAGGCCACCCCAGACTTCAAAGCCCATCAGGCTTCCTGAGGCACAGGGTAGGGAGACAAATGGCAAAACCAAATACAAGGATTTTTACAGCTTCAGGGCCAAAGAGAAAGATGCTTTTGTGGAGACGAGTAGGAAAAGGTAGGTCAAGGCTAACTCAGGCTTCCAGAAGACTGGGACTAGAAAGCCTGGGCCAGGAAGAAGGGAACACAGAGCTGGGCCTCGGAGTAGAAAGGAGCTTCATCCTTTCTGGGCCTTCCTGAGAACAGCAAAGGCCTCTGGTGGACCAGCCCAAGTGAGGGGGAAGGCCAGAGCAGTTCTCCTCCCCAGCTCCTCAGCCTTCCATCCAATGCTCATCACCACCCCACCCCCGCACCATCTCCCCCCACAGACTGCCCCAAGAGGGCTCACTTGGTCCAGGCACTGGCTGCGCAAATAACGCATGGCTTGCTGAATGCTCTGTGGCAGCGGTTGGCCCGTGCGCTGCAGGTGGATGAGGGGTGGCACTCCAAATATGTGCTGTCCCCGGTAGTCTGGGGTCTTGTTCCTCCTCATGAACTTGGGCATTGACCTGTTTGGGAGAGTGGCAAGTGATCAGAGAGGGGGAACACAGTTTGGAGACTCTGCCTGCAGTCTCGAAGGATCAGGTGGGGTGAGGAGGGTAAGGCACACACCACAGCCCCAGAGTCAACACTCACTGAGCGCCTGCTTTGGGCCCAGCCCTAAGGAGTCACAGAGGAACACAGAGAGCTCTCAGTCTGACCAAGGAGATTACTATGTCAATAGGCAGTGACAACTCATGTGGCCAGTAGGAGGCCAAGAACTTAGGCGAAGCCCCATTGAGGGAGGGGAACTGTACCTAGCGGGTTAGGGAAGGCTTCAGAGAGGATGTGGTAACTCAGCAAGCTCTTGAGGGATAGGAAGGCGTTGTCCCAGAGGAGAAATGGGGAAAAGGCATTCCAGGCAGAGAGCACATCACGAACAAAGGCAAAGAGGCAGGAAAAAGAGCATAGCACGTTCACGGAAGGATGACTGGTCCCACTGATCTGTAAGGTGGGGCTGCTTAGGAGTCGTGGGTTAAAGAGCCAGAAGGATGGAGCAGGACCAGAACAGGAAGGAGTCATGGTGGAAGGGAATCTGGACAATGGGGAGCCAGAGAAAGGTGTTTATCTGGAGAGTGACAACCGAGCTGCATTTTAGGACAATCTCACTAGTTACAGCATGGAGGTTGGGATGGAGAAGATACAGCTAGAGGACCTCAGGTCCTCTGCCCTATATTCAGCCTCACCTAGCCCCTCCAGCCTTCCGGCATATCACACCACTCCCCTGGCCTGTGGGCTCTGCCTGCCTGCACCCACCTTCTGGGCTGATCCTGCCCGGGGCTGTGGACCTAAATCAGCAGCTCCCCACTCTCCATGACCCAGGAGCCACTCACCAGACCCAGCCCTGCTTGTGGGGCACAGTGTACTTCTCCATGAAGGCAGTGAGCCGCAGCAGCGAGCCCTTGTGCAGGAGGTTGATCTGGCCTGCAAACTGCCGGTTGATCTCCAGCGACTCCGAGTTAAGGCTGGGCCGATGGGAGTTCTGGAAGCTATGCCAACGGAGCTTCCTGGTGGGGGGTGGGGGGCAGGGGTGAGATGGGTGGAGAAGCCCAGAGGAGCAGGTTTGGCTAAACCTTAGAAAAGGTTGTGTGTTCTTCTGGTCCCCATTTTTCTCACCAAAGAAAAAATGCAGGGAGCTGGGAACACTTTCAGCACTGCTGCTGAGGCCCCAGGGTAGAAAACGCTTGGTCCTCCCTCACTTTGCAGAGGAGGAAGCTGAGGTCCAAAGAGGAGATAGATCATCATTTTCTCAAGGCCACAGCAGGGGCAGGTTCTGGACTGAACTTTCTGGATTCCCAAGTCCTGTACTCTCTCTCCTGAGCTGGCTATGAGGGGATAATGCAGCCCCCAGGCCCTTGGCCCTGGGCCTCATGACTAAGAAATCAGCTTCAGAGACAGAGAGAGAACAGGAGCCCCTACCCCCGCCCCATCCCAATGCAAACTCTCACCTGCAGGGTCTGGTAAGTGAGGCTCCAACACCTGAATCCCGCCGTTCACGTGGCATTGATGCCTGGAGTCCTGCCAGGGGCCCTGCAGCCTCCGCCTCATTCATGGAGTTCCCACTACTGTCGAGTTCGCTGGAGGAGGCCACAGTGTCAGAAATGGAGTGTCCTTCTTCCATAGACAGGCTAGAAGCAGAGGTGGGTTCCCCGCCTGAATGTGCCTCCTGCTCACTGTCCCGAGCCGGGGCCGGGGCCTCAGCCTCTTCCTGTGCCAATGGCTCAGCTTCTGCCGGAGCCTGAGCCGGAGCCAGGACTGCTTGTTGGACTTCAGCCTGTGCCCAGGCTGGGAACTCTTTGTGGGCTGGAACCTCCATCTGGCCCAGACCCTCAGCTTGGCCTCTGACCTCAACTGTGGCTATTTCTATTGATGAAGTGGCCTGCTCCTCTTCCTCATCTCCAGGCCCCAGGTCTGGGTACATGGCCTGAGACCACAGCTCTACTCGTTGCTGTAGCCCCCACACGTGCTGGAGGATGTCATCTAGGTGAGCATAGCTGCCTCCACTCTCCCCATCATCTTCATCTTCAGCCTCGATCCCAACCAGTACAGGCTCAGCTGGGTACAGCTCAGGCAAGTTGTCATACGTGCTGGCATGGCTGCCCGTTGAGCCACAGGAGCCCCGGCGCCCCTCACAGCCCCAGCGCCTACCTGGCTGCCAGTCTGCCAGGCGGTGTCCGTCCTCAGGACACAGGCTTTCGATGGACAGGGAGCGAGGGAATGTTCCTGGTTTGTGGTCCCCCGGCACATGCACCAGGCAATCACCTCGGTGTGTCCGCTGAGGATGACGGAACGAGGCCACAGGCCAGGCCTCCCAGGCCTTCCGAGTGTCGGCACCACTGCCACCGGCTGAGGTGGCAGCCCGGTTCTTGGGCCTGTAAAATCCGGCCGAGAGGAAGCTACGGCAACTGCGAAAAGATGAGGCTTTGGAGGCCTTCTCTGAGGCGGCTGGACTCCGCTCAGGCTCTGCTTGCCGGCTGCCACTCTTTTCCTTCCGCCTCAGAGACTCAAGGTGCTTGAGGAAGCTACGGTTACGATGGCGCTTCTTGGCTTTGTCCTGGGGACCCTCCTGGCCCTGGGTGGGGCTGAGGAGGGACCGATCACTCGGGGTGGGGGCACGGCCTGGCAAGGGCAAGTCTGCTGGCTCCGGCGGTAGACTCACAGTGATGACTGGCAGAGAGGTGGCGCTAAGCTCAGTGAGGACACTCTCACAGCTTGAGGCCACTGGCAGCCCAGGGCTCGGTGGGGCCAACAGATCAGAGGACCCCACAGGAGACCAGCACTTACTTTCCTGTTGGAAGGCCCAGTGGCTACTGATGGTACACTGCTCTTCCTCTTCCGAGTCTTCATTCTGGGAAAGGCATGGCAGGGTCAGGTCAGAGAAGCCCAGGCCACAAGTCCTTGATTGTACTTCACTATCTGCTTCCAAACTCCTGGGGGACTATGAGGTGAAGGGCCCTGCTTTCTGGCTGAGAACATGGCCTAGGTAGGGGGAGCTAGCTCTGGGAGTGTCAGAGGAAGCCAGGAGTCACAGACAGAGCCCAGATGTATGGTAACGGTAATGCTCAACTAATTAATCTAACCCCCCTTCCAATTTTACAGATAGGGAAACAAACCTACAAACCAGGAGCCACTCGCCCAAGATCAATGACATGCATTAAGTCAGTGACAGATCTTCCCAAGCTCTAGGCTGTAGTCTTGGATTAGAATCACAGAACACAGAGCTGGAGGGAATTTGAGATGTTCTAGTTCATCTCCTTCTTTGCAAAATGGAGAAAGTGAGGCTCAAAAGGGAAGAGGTTTCCCTGAGGTCACTCAGCAACCAGTGGCAGAGCTGAGATCAGGCCCCACGGGCCTCCTGTCTCACAGCCCAGGGCTTCGGTAACTTGCCTGCCCCACGTGACTACAGGCCTCTGTAGCCCCTGAAAAAAAAAAGCAAGGAAGTTCGTTCCCAGGAAAGAATGGGGTCATAGATCTCCTCCATCTCTACCGCTAGCTGGGGAAAGGCACTGCTCTGGACATCTCAGACTCCTGGGATACTGGAGCTAGTTTTACAAATGGTTTACATGTGCCCTGGGTTTCCTTATGGTACCACAGACCCCACGCTTGCCATGACTCACCTGCTTGCTTTGGAAATGAACCTCCAATTTCATCGAGGCACAACTGTTCAAGGTCATTAGCCTCCTGCAACAAAACAGAAGTGTCCACCCAAGTGTCCCAATCCCCAAAGCCTGGCAGAGCCTAAGATGCGCCCACCACTTCCATGCCCAAGCCATCAAAACTTCTTGCAAGCTCCAGTGTTCATGAAGGTTTAAGCACCAGACACAATGCTGGGAAGATTATGGCCTTTGCCCTCCAGGAGCTTACAAAGAGAGTGGAAATAAACCCTACAGAAATGGGACAGGTTCAAGTTCAGGACAGACAGAAGGCACAGCAGACAAACACAGAGAGACAAGCAACTTGCGTGAAGGAGGGATGCAGTCAGAGAAGGCTTCCTGAAGGACACAAATGGGATTTTGATGGTGAGAGAAACAGGGACTCTTATCCCAAGCTTACACAGGACCCTGCAGGTACACAGTCAGCAAACAGACCAGTGTGGGCATGAGACCAGTGGCACTAAGGCTAATGAGCCTGCTTGCAAAGGGCTTTGGGTGGTATGCTAAAAAGTCTTTGCATTTTTATCTTTAGGCAGTGACAAATTTTAAGCAGAAAGAACAACCATTTGGAGCTTTGACAATGCTGACGCTGGTGTATCTGGATGGATCTGGGAGTGGGGTGAAGGAAGGGGGAGAGGAGAGCTATCAAGACTAAAGCCGGTTAGGCTGAAGCCTTGTGATCAATCTAAGCAGAAGCCATGGTTTGGCCTCAAACAAGGGCCAAGCTCGTGCCAGTAGAAAGGGACTGAAGCGGAGGAATATTTGGGGGATATAACTTTAGGAGAAAAGAAACAAGGCCAGATCTTGGCTTTCTAGCTGGAGTGACTGGGTGGGTAAGGGTGTCACAAACACGAAGAACAGAATAAACAATGTGACCGCAGAAGATGAGCTCTAAGCTGGGCTCCTCCTCTATTAGAGGGTGCAAGGGATGTTTTTTCTCCAAAAGGAAGCCCCAAGCTGGGCCCTTGGCTTCCCAGGCTTGGCTCTCAGCCCACCTACCTACACAAGGCCCCCAAAGAGTCCTCGTCCAGAAAAACGTGGTTTTTCTTCACAGAGCCAATATCCAGGGGAAACGAACCTTCTGTATGGCAGAGAGAAGTAAAGATGAGTCCAGTGGTAGATCACAAACTCAGCCTCAACTGCCCTTGAGCTGGAAGGGAAAGGCCAAGAAGGAGGGGGAGCAGGAAGACAAGAGGCAAAGCAGAAGGAAAAAAGCCAGGAATAAAGAAGGGTGCCCCACGAGTTCAGGGGAAAGGTCAGAGAGAGGAGAGGCCTAGAAGGCTGAGCTGGACCCAAGAATCCCTCCAGTCAGTGAGGCAGGTCCATGGGGGTAGCAGGCCCAAGACCCTGGGTGGCTGCCGAGAGCCCAATATGGGCTCCGCCATTCCCCTTGAATCCTGGGCTGATCAGGCAGGGAAACTTCTCTTTGGCCCAAGGTGAACTTGGGGGAGTAGGGTGGGAGCAAGGACAGAAGGGACAGGATAGCCCAGTAGCCAAACAATACCTTGCATCCTCCTGTGGCCCACAGCAGTAGGAGCCCACTCCCTGGAACTTAGGGAGGGGAGAGGGGAAAGAAAGGAGTTGGAAAAATAGAAGAGAGAATCTGAGAAGTCTCACAGCTCTCTACCTTACTGGTGAAGCAAGCCCATTTGTTCCTTTACTCATTCAACTAATGAGTATCTAATTGAGCATCTACTTTGTGCCAGGCACTTGAGCAAATCATACAGCATACAACAGTGAACACAACAAAAATGCTTCCTGCATCCATGGATTTCCACTCTTAAAGGAAACAGGTAAGCAACAGTACTTAAAACCAAGATGGTGTAGTTACAAATGTCATGGAAGACATCAGCCAGCGTGATAGTGTAAAGGGAGGCTGGTAGGGGTGGGGGCCGCTTGCAGAGAGGTGGTTAGCAGAGAGCTTTCTGAAGCAGTGACATCCAAGCTGAGTCCTGAAAGATAAGAAGCAGCCAGCTGTGCAAGGAAGCTGCAAAGAGAGTTCCAGGCAGGAGGAACAGCAGCATCAAGACTCTGAAGAGGGAAAGAGTTTGGTGTGAGCAAGTGTAGGTAGAGAGGAGCCCTGTGAGCAAAGGTAGGAGAATCAATGGAAGTTGGAGAATTGCAGCCTGGCAGGCCAGAGCAGAGCATCTGGGTATATTTCATTCTGACTGTGCTGGGAGGTCATCGGAGGGTTTGGAGCAGGGGTGACAGTCAGACCTATGGCCAACAGGAGCCCTCCGGCTGCAGTGTAGAAATGAGAGTACAAGAGCACAGGAGGCTGGTGAACTAGCCCAGGTGAGCCACGACACTGGGTCACCCCAGACTGTGGCAGTGGAGAGAATAAGAAGTGGACTGATTCAGGATACGTTCTGGAGGGAAAAAGGTCTTGCTGAGGGGTTAGAAATAGGAGATGGGGACAATGAGGAATTAAATTAAGGATGACTCCTAGGTATGGGGCTTGAGCAAGTGGGTAGATGGTGGTACCATCAGGAGTTGGTTTTTAGACCTGTTTAATCTGAGACGCCCGTCAGACATCTGAGTAGAGACTGAACTGGAAGCTGTGAATAGATGAATCTGGAGCTTGGGAATGAGGTCTGGACATTTGGAAGTCATCAGAATATGGATGGTACTTAGACAAAGATCTCATGAGAAAGAAATGTTGAGGGAAGACGGCCCTGGACAGAGCCCTGGGATATCCTGATCCTTGCGTATCAGTTAGAAGAAACAGAGTCAGCTAAGAAGATAGAACGACAGCCAGAGAGGCAGCCAGTAGAGAGGGGTGTTCCAGAAGCCAAAGGAAGGAGTGGCCAGCGGCACCGCATGCTGCTGAGAAATGGAGCAAGATGAGGACTGGGAAGTGGCCGCTGAATGTGACCACGTGGAGGTCACTGGTGAATTGACCAGGCAAGTTGACCAGGCGAAGTGGAGGTGAAGTCGGGGTGCAGCAGGGGTGTGGGAGGAAAAGGGGAAGGGAAGCAGCAAGTGTGAAGAACTCTAGAAAAACACAAAAATGAAGAGAAATGAAGAAAAACAGAGAAATGAGGCCATCATTGTGAGGCAAGTGAGGTCACGGCTGGGCCACCAGGGTGTACAACTCCACGCGGCATTCTTCACACCGTGTGTACCTATGTGGCGTCCTCAGGAGTGGTACCACATGGTCACCCTGGTTAAGACAAGGCACTTTAAAGTCATGGGCAACAGTAGAGTTGTGGCAGTGGTGAGAGCAATCCCACAGAGAGATGATGCAGGAGAGAAAGGTACAACTGCAGAAGCAAAGTCCCTGAAAAAAATCGGAGCAGGGCTAGGAGACACTGCTTGTGCGGAGTTAGAGAGAGACTCTGACTTGCCCCATTTAACAGAAGGAACACTGAGGGGTAAGGACAGTTTTGGAATGGGGGAGGGGGAACAACTAAGTGGCCTTACCTTCAAAAAGCTGCACATACTGAGGAAATCCCGTTGCTCGAAGCCACTCACATGCTCTTTTGGCCTCGGCTTCTAAAACAGAACAAGGGAAAGAAACAGGCAGGGAAATGGGGTTAGGAGGGTGCTGACGCCAGGGCCCTAGGTGTATGCTGCCCACTCCCAGTAGGCAGGCATGTCTCATTCTGGTGATCCAGCAATGGCAAGAGAAGGCAAGAGGGCCTGGCACGTTTGCTCCAGGTCATAGCCAGCTAGGAGACCCTCTGCTCCCCAAGCCCTACTCTCTGGGCATCCTGGCCCCGGCTTTCTTCAGACTAATTTCTGCCTGTTCCAAACCCCTCACAGTCTCCCACCCTCTGCCCAGGAACCAGGATAATCTGGGGTCAAGGAGGCCTGCTGGGATAAGCCACAGCTGTGTCCTTCACCCCTGAGCCTTTCTGAGGAAGCCACCCCCTTCCAAGGCCCTGGGTAGACCACCCTAGTTGAGGCAGGAAATAGGAATGTTCAGCTGTAACTATATTTCTTTCTCATCATCGGATCTAACGTTCTTCAGCACTTTGACAGCCAAATATAATTTCATACAAACGATAACCAGTGATGGCTTTGCTATCCCCATTTTACAGACATACAAACAGGCTCAGCCTATGGTCTCACAGTGGACAAAGCAGCAGTGCCCGGGTTGGAATTCCAGCTGAGTCGGACAGCAGCTCCCCCATGCCCATTCCAGTCCTTCCTCCTGAGGGAGCTTCCCAGTACTGCCCCAGCTCTCGTGGCCTATTTGTGGCATAGTGCAGTGCTGAGTGTCATGAAGACAGTGCTGGCCTGTCAGGGTCTCGGGGGGCCATGGCTAGGTCAGCCTGTTGCCTCTGCTCTGGGAGTTCTGGCACAGAGCTGGGCACCCCTGCCAGCACTAACAGTGATGTGCAGCTGGACTGAAGCCACAGAGGAGGCACTCCTAGTCAGGGTAGACCGAATGCCAGCAGCAAAGCCCTGCCCCGGGCAGTTATTTGCTTCCCACCTAGGTGGTGCCAAGATGAGTGGGGCTGGGACCACGGGACCTGGTATCGCAGGGTTGGCGGGGGGAGTCAGCTGGCTTTAGCAGAGCTGATCTGGCCATGGAGTCCTGCCCCCAACACGTCCTCCACTTCCTTAGCACCTGTGGCCACAGTCTCGCCTGGCCTCCCTGACCAAAGGACTCTAAGGAGGCTGGTGAGGTTGTTCCAAGACAGGAAGAGCTCTCTCTTCCCAGTGCCCACTCACAAGGAAACCCAGGATGAAATCCTATCAGCTAGACAGATAAGATGAAGGATAAAACAGTATTTCAGACATGCTGGGTAAGTAGACGGGGAGGGAAGCGTGGGGGAAGTTAGAAGTCAGAAAAAGTAATGGGCTCCTTTAAAAGTCAAGGGTCACACACTGATGAGGATTTGAGGGGAAGAAGAGAGTGCTCTGCAGCTCCTGGAGCCCCTGCGGGTTTTGGGGGCAAACAGGGGCACAGGCAAGGATGACCACCTGTGCATTTCTGTGAGTGCATGCAACAGGTCAGTGCCCACCCCAGCATCTGTTTCTACATGTAGCTGTAGCCAAATTTGCTCATGCCTATGACTCAGTGAGGATCACTGTGGGACCGTGAACCTGAATATACCTACAGGGTCTGTGCATGCACCCACCTCTCTCTCTGCCTCTCTCTCTCGCTCTCTCGCTCTCTCACTCTCTGTCGTCTCCTTCTCTCCCTGTGTGTGTGTGTGCACACATGTATGTTTTATGTTACTGCAACTTCCTAACCTAAGATAGAGATCTAGGCAACGCCAGGACTTCTGAGGGGAGGCCTGGCAAGTGTCTGACAGAGCCCTGCTGGCAGTACCTCCACCTGTCTGGCAGGGGGCAATGCAAGCATGAAAAAGGATTCCATGCTCCAGGCCAGGATCTGGGTAGTCTGGGTGATGTAAGACCAGCCCAAAGGGACTGCACAGCTCACGTAAGACCAGCCCGAAGGGAGCCTTTAAGGAACATGGTTCTGCTGCTAGGACAGCTGAGCTGGCTGTCACAGCCACTTCCCTGTCCCTGTTCCTGTCACACCCCTGGGATGAGACCCTTTCCCCATCTCAGCGCCCATCCTGACAGCCAGCTCTGATTTCCTGTTATTAGGACAAAAGGGAGGTGCCAGAAGATGGACCAGGTTAGGACTTCCAGAGAGGCGGGCACAGGAGCGGACAGTGGCCCCTAAAGGGTCACAAGTGTGGCCACCCGAGGAAGGGGAGCAAATCTCTAGGGTAGACCTGCATGCTAGGAACACATCCTTAAAATCCCACTGCAACCCTCAGTTACTCATGGCTACTGGAAAGGGAAGGAGAGATGCACTTCCCATCCCTGATGCTAGGCATTGGCCCTAGCTGGGGGTGGCAGAAGGGGACCACCTCACTCGCGTCAGGGCCGAGTTATTTCATGACTACCTACAGCCCTGTAGTCCCGTGCTGCTCAAAGTGTAGTCCCAGACTAGCAGCATCAATATCACGCGGGAGCTTGTTAGAAATGCAGAATCCCAAGCCCCACACCCAGAATCAATACATTTAACAAGATCCTTAGGCAAACACACTAAAGTTTGAGAAGCCCTGGTCTAAATCACATTGCTCAGTGATTCTCACCCCTGAATGCACATGAGAATCAGCTAGGAAGTGTTTTTTAAAAACATACCAGTGCTCGGGGTCCCTCCCCAGAAGGCTGACTTGATTGATCTGTGGTGCCACTCTCCACACTGGTATTTTAGAAAAGTTATAGTATGACGCCTACTGAGGCCCAGGAGACTTTTCCAAGCTCATGCAGAGAAAAGTGTCACAGCTGAGACTATAACCCTGATCTTTTCACTCCATGTTCAGCATTGTTTGCCATTGCATTATGCCACCGGCCCTCATGCCAGCCAAGCAAGGTGCTCAGACTCAAAGGAACCAACCCGAACCCCCAGGCTGTTTTCCTGTTCCTTCTGGTCTAGTGGAGTCACAAGCCAGGGTTCAAATCCTAGTGCCGTCAATCACTAGCTCTTTGACTTTGGGCAGGTTGTATAAGCTCACTAGGTTTCTATCTCCTCCTCTGTAAAATAGGAGCCATTGTATCCACATCTTTTTTTCAATGTTTATGTTATTTATTTTTCATATTTACGGGGTTTTCTTTGGGGTCACTCTATCACCCAAGCTGAAGTGCAGTGGTGCTATCACAGCTCACTGCAGGCTCAAACGCCTGGTTTTGTGCAATCCTCCCAACTCAGCCTCTTGAGGTGTGGTGTGGTGCATGCCAGAACTATAACAACAAGCACCACACCTCACCTGGCTGATTTTCTTTTTATTTTTTTGTAAAAATGGGGTCTCACTATATTGCCCAGGCTGGTCTCCATTTCCTGGCCTCCAGTGATCCTCCTGTCTCCCTGTCTCAGCCTCCCAAAGTGCTGGGATTATAGGTGTGAGCCACCACACCCAGCTAGCATCCACATCGTGTAGGTACTGAGAGCATTAAATAAAATACTGGAGAAAGTAAAAGCCCCTGGCACATAATATCAACCACTCAACAAATGTGTTCCACCCCAACTCTGACTCTGAAGGGTCCCAAAGAAAAAGAGGAAACTAGAGAAAGAAGCCCAGCTGCTGCGTTCCCTTGTGGGTCCAGACAATTGCTTCGCCCAGACTACTGTCAGAATTGCAGCCAAATGGCCTGGGGAAGTGAGGTTAGGAGGCAGAAGTTTCAAAGAGGTTACAATTGCTCCAAAGACAAAGGAGCAAAGGAGTCTGAAGCAGGGCTACAGACCGAATTCCCCACCAGCCCTCCTCAGCAGGAATCTAGAGAATGTAATGGGTTATTACCAAACAGGATGTCAGGGACATTGGCTCCCCATAATATACCGTCTCATGGAGGGCTGGGAGGCCCCAAGGCTCCCTCCCAGATGGAGCAGTCAGGGACATATGTCTTGGTGATTAAGGGCTGAACTGAGACGTTCTGCCTTGTCCCTCCCACTCATCTCAGCCTGCCCAGGCTGAGGCCAGGAGCGCCCCCATCCCCACCCCCCCCCCACCCCGTAGACTCAATTCACCTGGAGCTGGAGCCCAGGTGGCCCAGACTGAAGAATGGCTTATGTATCCGGCGGGGAGAGTGACACTGGGCAGGCTGAGGTGAGTGAGATAGGAATGTCTGTGGCCCCTTGCCCTACCTCTGTATCCAGATGTGCAGATTGCAAGGCATGGCTGCCATCAGTTTTAATGGCTACATTCTGCAGGCGGTGCATGCTCTGGCCAAAGCTAAGGTGATGTGCCGGGATAGGTCAGTAACAGCCGTCAGCTGGCACAAACTGGATTCCACTGAGACTTAAGCTCAGACTCTCCATGGGGGAGGAGCCCAGCTGATCCAGGCTAGGAGAGTCAGGGGAGAGCGCATACTAGAAAGCTCCAGAGTCCAATCAGGCCTCACAGCCAAACCCACAGGTCTCCTGGAGTGAGCATCAAAGAAGACAAGGCTGAGCAGCGGCACATGTTTTCCGAGGTCGATGACGGTATCTGCACCCACACTTACACAGGCCACGTCCCAGAGACAGCACAGAGCAGTCTTCCATGCCGAGAAGGATGCAACCAGGAAAAAAGCAGGCCTTCTGGTCTTGAGAAACACTCAAGGGTAGGGCTTATGCACCCAGGAAAGGGGCAGCAACATTTCTCACTGGAAGATGCAATAATGCCCAAAGACGGTCACTAAGTTGGAAAAAAAAAGCTTTTTTCTAATCAAGCCAGCTTCCATGCTTGCCACTAAGTCACCTGAGGCCACTCGTGTCATTCCCTAAGCTTTGGTTTCCAAATGTATACAATGGGGACTAATGACTTTACTGTCTACCGCTGTGGTTACCTTATAGATCTGATCAGGCTTTTGCTGGTTTTGAAAGTGTCTATATAAAAGTTATCATTAACGAAGGCTATTTTTGTTAAGATGAGCTGAGCTCTGTACCCATCTAGTCTTTAAGACACAGTTCAGACTGTGTACCAGTTGCAAAGAGGTGAGAGAAAAGAGCCAGGAGGAAGAGAGAATGCAGCAGGCATCTAGAATACAGGAAGTAAGGCCTCAGCCAGCCAGTGTCACTAACCCCACTCGCGGGCTGGGTACCCCCTCTTCACACCACTACTAGGCAACCCGAGTCCTTGTACCTTCTGGTCACTCAGTGGGTTATAAGATAGCTGCCCCGGCCCTGGGTTCAGCCTGCTCATGCCCAACCATAAAGACCAGCTCAGGCATGGGGACCAGGCGGGAAAGGCACAGGACTCAAGACAAGCAATGGATGGATGTCACAGGGACCTAGGCGAAAGCATCCTTTATTACTGCTGGAGCTCTTGGGTGTCCTATGCCATTCCTCCTTCACCTCTCAAATCTGGCTGCACATGAGAATCTCCTGGGGAGCTTTTCCTAATGGGCCCTACGCATGACTAGTTAAATTAGACTCTTTGGGGATAAGGTTCATTTTTGTTTGCTTGTTTTTGAGAGCTCTCCTGGTGCTTCTCAAGTACAGCTGGAGATAAAGACCACTGCCCTAAATAGAAAAGGCCTGCTAAAAAGCCACAGGTATAGGTCCCTGGAAAATTCTACCCCAAGGCCAGTCACAGGCCTGTTCTACTCACGTTCTCTCTAGACCTGAGTGCTGGAGCAGGACAGAGCTACCAGCATCAATGTGAATGCCTGTGATTGCTGGGGGAAGGCAGGCGGTGGGTGTCTGTGAAGGTCATTCAGTTAGCTGACCTGCTCCCTAAGGTGACTTTAAACATGCGGTGGCCTCCTTTACCTGACTTAGCTTCCTATTTGGAAAAGCATCTCCTCCGTGGCCCTCGCCGGAGGGTGGGGGCCTCCAAAACAGGGTCTGCTCTCCATGTTGGTCTCTCCTACCTTCAGTGAGTACAGCGGGAAAAGCCAGTGTCCTAAGCAGTGGAGAAAGACCTGGGATGCCACTGTGTACGTGACAAACACAGTTCCCAAGGCAGGCTCTGTGAGGCTGGTCCCTCAGGGCAGGGCCGGGAGATAGGCAGGGGGTCACCTACCACTGCAGGCCCTGCTACTGCTGCTCAGAAATGCTGGGCCCCAGCAAACAGCTTGTCAGATCATTCCTTTTGGTTACTACAAGGACCATTTCCTTTGCCCACTCTCCAAATCTAGAGAGGGACCCCCTCTCAAGGAGAGGGTGCTGGCCTTTTTCCAGAAGGCTTGTATCTCAGAAGCTACCACCCTCAGCATGTGGCCCCAACTGCTCTGAGCAGCTCCTTTCAGCCTCCCTTAAGGAAACACTAAGGGACCCCGGCCAAAAGAAGCTTGCCCACCAAATCTTGAGCCCTGGCACAGGGCTGCATTCCTCAGGGGCGCTGTTTCATTTGAATTTGCACAAAGCTACCCTCTAGGTTGGCAGTGTCCCTAGGAGAAGTGCTGCAATGGGTGGCTGGCTGGCTATGCTACCTCTCTCACTGGGGGACAATGGGAGGGGGACCTTCATAAGGACCTGTACTAAGAGCTGTCAGGGATTCCAGGGCCGCCAAGACTTTGCCTCCTGACCTTGGAGCAGACATGCAAGGGGGTCTGCAATGCCCTATCTGCGGGGTAGTTCAGTACACTGGCGCCTCTCTCTGCTCCTGCTGCTCTTCACTGGGATCACAACTCTAACTTGATTCTTACAGAGGGAGGCACAGGGAGGAAAGGAGACAGGACCAAAATAGCTCTCATCCCACATTCCAAACCTCACAGGAGGGGCACCGCAGGAAGGGCCACTGTATTTCACCAGCCGAGCTTGGCAGTGCTGGACCCTGGCTGGCCTCTGGCTTGTTAGGTCACCGGGCAGAGCTCAGGGCCCTGCTGCACCTGTTCAGATGCCAGCCTCAGTCTCGGTGGGGGCTACAGCTGGATGCCAAGTTCCGGACCCATGTGAGCAACACTTCTGGAGCCTCCCTGTCACAAATGAGGCACCAGCAAAGCAAACAGCCCAGGAGGGGCCCCTAGGACAGGGTGGCAGGAAAAACAAGCCACCGAATCTTTTGGCTGGCCAGTGGCAGGTTCAGGTGTGTGGTTCTACTTTCTATATAACATCCCTGTCAACACTGCACACCCCAGAAAAAACTTCTAGCCTCTACCGCAGGGATTTTCAATCAGGGACAATTTTTCCCCTAGGGGACATTTGGCAATGTCTGGAGACACTTTTGGTCATCTCAACTGGCGGGGGTCGAGGGGGGAATGCTAGTAACATCTACTCAGTAGAGGCCAGGAATGCTGGTAAACATAATACACCACAACAGACAGCCCCAGACAAAGAAAGGTTGACTCCAGATCTGAAGTGTGAGACCCTGAGGGTTGGCCTCTGCCTTACCTGGGGCCTCAGGCCGCTCTGGGCAGCTCACCCTCCCCCTAGGATGTCCTGGGGGCTGAAGGGAAGAATGGGTGTCACATTCAGTGGCGGTCCCTAGCCTTTGCACACTGTGGACACCTTTCAGGAGCGGCCAGGAAGAGGTGGCAGTTCTGGTTTGGTATTTTATTTAAAAATGGAAGTTACACAAGAAACCCCCAACTGTGGTTCCCCACTCCCCTCCGTGAAGCAGTGGCCTTAGTTCCTGTGTGCAGCTGTAAATGAGGGATAGTCACGAGGACCCTGAGGTGAAACCAGACCTCAGGCCCACTGGGGCTACTGGAGAATTTGGGTCCAGAGGTGGCCCATCCTGTGGGCTCCTGGGCTTGAGCTTGATAGGCAGGACCAAAGCAGACAGCTGACATTCCTGCCTGGCCCCAGGTTTCCCTATGACAGGGAAGGTCAAAGCTGCCACCTGCTCTGCTGCAGTTGCTCCATTAGTTTTCTTGCCCCCAACCCAGTCCCAGGTGCTCTGACAAGGTCATGGTGCCCAGGAAAGAGACAGGTGTTTCAATGAGCCGTGTGCTATTCCACCATCTCCAGTCCCTGGCCTAGAGACAAATGATGCCAGCCAAACCGGTCTGGGGCAGATTAGACCAGCAGTGACTGCTCTCCACTGTGGTTTGAGTGGAAAGTATTGGACTGAAGGTCAAGTGAACTACCTCTGGCGTTAGCTTCACTAGCAACTTGCATAATCTCAGGCAAGCCATTACCTCTGTCTGAAGATCAGTTTCCCCAGATCCTAATGGCCGTTCCCCAAAATCTAGAGCTGCAGCAGAGACGTGTGTGTGATGGCTAGTGGCTGTCTCCATGTGGGGGGCTGTCTTCCTTCACATTCTCTTCTGAGGACCCAAGCGAGGATCCTCAGTGGGAACGAAGACCAAACCCATCTTTCTACACAAACCAGCTCTCCTGATGTTCCCGCCTCCAAATGCGCCCACTGCCTAGGCTTAAACCTCAAGTCATCCTTGCCCTCTTCTCACCACATGCATTTAGTCACCAAATTCTACCAACTTTTCCATCAAATGATTGGGGTTTTTCCTGCCCAATTGTGCTCTAGCTTCTCCTGCCTGGATTACTTCAGCCCTCAAAGTTCCTAGCCTCCAGTCTCTCCTTTCAAGGGGCCATCCTACCAGCTGCTTTTTCCAAGAGCCCAGCTCTAACCTGGCCACTCCCCTACTCTATAACCTAAAGAGCTCCCACAGCCTGGGGCAGATAGCCTTGACTGCTACCTGGCACTCAGGGCTCCGTACGATGTAGACGCAACCTGATTTGAAGCTTCAAACTGCTATTTATTCATCAAGATGGAGGTCAAACACCCCCCACCGCTGCCATGATCCCCTGACCTCTCACCAACTCCCTAACATCCAATGTCTCGGTTCAATTAAGCTAAGCGGCCCCTAACACATTTCCATGATCATCTCGGCAGCACATGAGTCCATCCTCCATTCAACTGGGGGCTTCTCTGCACTGGGTATTATTGGTGTTTGTGTTGCCACTGCAGTGTATTAAGGGCCACCGAATGTTCTGGCAACACAGAGACAGGAAGTCCTACTTCCCACTACACAGTATACAGGCCTCTGACTCTGCTCCCTTGTCTGGTATCACCACAGCACTAGAAATGGGAATTGAGCACATGTCTTCACCTCAAAGCCTTGCCCTAAGACAGAAACCACACAGACAGGAACCAAGGCCCAGAGATGTGAGAACAGGAAATGAACTCTGCTTGGTGGTGCTGGCATTACGACCTGAAGGAGCACTTCACTCTGCTAAGCTCAGGGGAGGGCATCCTGTTCACCTGAGAGAAGGGGCCTGTCTGCCTCCTGCCTCCCTCTCTCTGCCTGGAAAGTCTTGGCGCTTGTCTGTTTTGACCCCGTGCCACCACGTCTGCATCCCACCCCCTTGCCTACTTCCCTTTCCTTTTGCTCAGGCCAAATATAAACTCCTGGGCAGGAAATGCCTTGAAGGAGCCTGGCCCCACCCTGAGATCCAGAGAAAATTGTCTCTGACAGAAAGGAAATGGGCCTGAGAGAAGTGACCTCCCTGGGAAGGGAGCAGACACAACCCCTCCCCCAGCCCTGAGGAGAGCCAGAGGGAGGGCTGTGATGCTGAGCGCATAGCAGGGGGTGGGAGCCTAGGGCTCTGGGGACAAGAGTGACAACCTGCATGGTCAGGCCACGGTAGAGCCAAGGGAAGAAAAACCCCAAATCGTGGTCTTACAGCTCTGTAAGGCCTATGGGCACAGAGATTACAGGGTGCAGTGGGAAGGGTAACAGGCTAGCCACCTGAAGACATTGCCTATTAGTCACGGCTCTGTACTTCTTCCTATTTTTTTTTTTTTTTTTTTTTGAAATGAGGTCTCACTCTACCTGGGCTGGAGTGTAGTAGCACGACCACAGCTCACTGCAGCCTCTACCTCCCAGGCTCAAGCAATCCTCCCACCTCAGCCTCCAGAGTAGCTGGCAGTACAAGCATGCACCACCACACCCAGCTAATTTTTGTATTTTTTATCTTTTGTAGAGATGGCTGTCTCCCTATATTGTCAGGCTGGTCTCAAGCTCCAGGGCTCAGGCAATCCTTTCCAAACTGCTGGGATTATAGGTGTGAGCTACCACCACATCCGGTCCTGGCTCTATACTTCTTACTCATTAATGACTGCAATATTTATGATACTGAATGTAATTATTAATAAACTCTAACAGACACTAATAGTTATAGAGTACTTACTACGTGCCCTGGGCCACAGACTTTGTAGTGAGCCCTTATTATGTCCCAGGCACTTCTTTATGTTCTTTTTATATCTTCACAACAAACCTGTGTGGTAAGTGCTCCAATAATCTCTCTGTTTTACAGAGGAGGAAACTGAGGCCCAGATATACGAAGCAACTTGCCCAACGTCAGCAGCTAAGAAGTAGTGAGCCAAGATGCAAATCCTGGCACTGTGGCTCTAGAGTCAGAGCTACCAAGTTAGAATCTTCCTCATCAAAGAAAAGAAACTGCCTAGGCTGGGGCCTGGCACACAGAAGACACAAAAAGCATCTACCAGGGTTTTTGTAGGATGAGTGGTTAGTCTGAAGTTAACTTCCCGCCAGCCAGGAAAGCACTTGATCATCCTGTATGTTTTTTAGTCACTGCAAGAACTCGTCCAAAGCGGGTAATGCCTATGGTACAAATGGGGAAACTGAGGTACAATAGGTCAAGTCGCTTCTATTGGACTACAGATTGGGCCAGAAGCCTACCTACACCCATAGCCCTCGTACTGATCTGCTCCCATTTCAGCCTCCCTCGGCTCTCCCCTTAGAATCCACTCCCCATGGTCCATGCATTTATTCAACTAATAATACCCAAGCACCTACTTGGTGCCAAGCCCTACCCTGAGCACCAAGGTCTGAAAACAGAACAAAAGCTGAACTCTCCTGCAGCACTTGGCCAGAGCTGCTGCCAGGCCCATCCTTCTCAGGGAGACAGAGCCTAACATGGACTGGCCTTCATAGCATTCCCTGGAGCTTGCTTTGATGGCAAGATAAAGGGGAATGAACCCCGAAGCAATGGAGCTAGCAGATAGTAAAGCCTGAGGGAAGGAAGCTTGCAGCCCCCGGGACCTTGAGATGGAAGCACTTCGGGGAGGGCTAGAGCTTCCGGACAACCTCCTCCCACCCAATTCTAGCATGGGACACAGCAGCTAGGGATCACAAGAGTTAATCTAGCCAGCCTCCTGCCTGCCCCTAACCACCAACGCCTTCTAAATAATGCAACCTAGTTGTCAAGACAGCGTATTCAAATGTCTCTTCTTCCCTGATGCCACCCAGCATGCTGCTCTCCACCCCTCGTACTGGAAGGTGCTAATCAGGCAGGCCTAGTGCTGATGTCAGAACCACACCACCACCCCCGCCGCCCAACTCCCTCCTGCACACCCTCCCAGCCCAACGCAGGTGTGTTTTAGTGTTTTACTTTACCTACTCCTCCCTGTCCTCCCTCCTATCCATCTGTCCATCTTGGTGATGGAGGGTGAGGGGAAGTGCACAGAGCAGACAGGCAAGGATCTGGGACTGCAGGCCCAGGAGTGACTGATCACTGGTGGCTGTGATGAGCACTTAGGAGGGGAAGGAGACCCGAACCTCAGCTCTTGCCTCCTGGCCAGGCAACCGGAGAAAGATGCATGGCCGAGTCTTAAAGACATCAGGAGGTGGAGTCAGACCTCCTGGGTCCTGATCCCAGCTCCATCATTCCTTGGATATGTGACCTTGGGCAAGTTTATTTAATGTCTACTTACCTCAGTTTCTTTACATGTAAACTAGAGACCAGGGTAGCAGTACCTACCTTACAGAATTGCTATGGATGCTAAAGAAGTTAAAATGTGTCAAGAATTTAGAACAGTTCACTCTTATTGTTGGTGTCACTATCACTACCATAGCCTGTTGCAGTGTCATAAATGCCACTAAAGAAGGCCAGAGGAAGGGAGCCCAGTGGGTGGGCACTTTTCTGGATGAGGTGAACTCTGAAATGACTGCAAAGTCCAGATCGAATGCCTAGGAGGCGGCAGGTTTGCGCACTGCACACCCCCTGGTCAGTGAAAAACAGCAAAATGACAGGGCAGCAGAAGGTACTACCAAACAACAATAATGGCAATAATTTTATTTATATTGTTGGATTTAATATTCAACAACCCTGTGAGGCGGGTACATATCTCTGTTTTAGAGCTGACAAAATGAAAGCGCAGAGAAGTTAAGTAATTTGCCCGAAGTCTCCCAGCACTGCGTACGCAAGAGAGTGTGTGCAGCTCAGGATGTTTTACTTCTGCTCCACTCTGACCCCTTTTCCACATTCCCCTCTTTGTTTTCCCCATTTACAAGACCCTGCTGGGGCTGGTCCTGCTCAGCACAGATGTTTGGGGACAAGCTCTTCCCATAAGCTCCCTGCCTCTGCCACAGCCTGACTTGACCTTAGCCTGGAGCAGAAAGGCTGGCTGCAGGTGCCTATCTCACACCTCAGACAGGCCAGCCTTTGGTCAGCCCAGATAAAGGACAGGAAATCCTAGGCCACCTCCCTTGGAGCTCACTCTCTCACAGGAACAGAGTTGCAGCCGGAGCAGGGGTTCCTCTGTGGTGAGGAAGCTGCCGAGTCAGCCCCGGCTGCCAGGGCTACTGGGTGTGGCTTGGGGAAAACAGGGAAGGCTGAGGGTCAGGAGGCCTGGACTCCAAATCCTCCCTCACTGAAGACTGTTTCTCCCTTCCCTGGGCCTCAGCCAGAGACCACCACAGATCACTCTGGGAAATCATACCATCTACTTTACAGGGCTGCTTTGAGAACAGAATGGGATCATGGAAGTGAAAGTGCCCTGAACTGAAGAAGTGGGAGGACTCACAGTCATCATCATCAACAGCTAGGGGAAGGAATGGCTAAGTTGGTATTTCTCCCTGTCTGATTCACTCTTCTAGGCCCCACTGTGGGTATGGCTCATACTCATTTCTGGCTTCAGTACTCCCTAAAATATTCCCTTCCCCTCACCCCCCATCAGCTCCAAAGATAAAACCCAGTGGCAGGAAAGCAGGGTACGCTGGAAGCCCCCCACGTATTACATTGTATTCAACTCATCAAGGGGAACACCTACTTACACCAGCCTTGTCCTCCACTAAGGGGGCACCAATAAGAAGGCCCTGACTTCCAAGGGCTCTCCAATCATGAGAGCTGGCTGGATCTGAACAAGAAACAAATCAGAGAGCACTGTGTAAGGTATTTGCACCCAAGATTCTGGAGTTAGGAGTCTACCTGTCGGGGTAACCAAAAACGATTACAGAGAAGTCGTCTGGACAAGTTCAGACTATAAATAAACTAACAGGAGTGCGGGATTTCCAGTGCCCCATTTCCTGCCCCCGGGGGACCATGTTAAGGGGACCATAAAGAGTAGCATGTAGGGAAGATAGAGGACAGCGATGAGGCCAGGAAGGGAGCTGCCCCAGGTTTGAGGAGGATCACAGACACTTTAAGGCTGTTTGGCCTGGAGAAGACACAGGTGCACTTGGGTTCCATCCTCAGACCCCTGAAGGTCAGAGAGAGCAGACAGGGTCCAGGAGGTCTCAGGGGACACAGCCAGGACCCAGGGTTAGAAGCCTCAGGGAGGCACAGTTAAGTTCAACATGAGAAAAATCTTTCAGACATTCCAAAGACAAAAGCAACTTGCTTGAAATATATCACACTCCCAGGTATTGAAGATGAGTGAGCAAGAACTGCACAAGTACCTGTCAGGAAGCCCCAAGCTTCAGAAGGAAAGTTGGACCTAGTGCCCTCTAAAGGTCCTTTTCCCCTGAGCTCTGCCTGCATACCTACCTCTAGAGGGGTTGTGGGAGAGAGCATAAAGGTGACTGGAGCTGGCTAGGCCCTCAGCTCCTTCCCACAGGGACATGGGATCCCAGCAGCACCATGGGCTGGTGTGACCCAGGGAGAGCAGGTCAATCATTAACTTGTGGCTGAATGGGTTAGAGAGTGGCTGGCCACTTGGGACAGACACAGGCTTGGGGAGGGGCCAGAGAGCAAACTGCAGAAAAGCCCAGGCCCAAGAAGAACCCAAGCTGGGACAACTCAGGGCCTGGCCAGCTCAAACTGACCCAGCCAGCTGAGAGCATTCAGCGACTGGGCCTGGCTGAACTTAAAGCCAGCTCACCATTGCCCGGTAGGTAAGAAAAGGGTCTTGAGTGGGAAGGCATACTTGCATAGCTGAAAGGAAGGCTGAGACACCACTGAGTCTGCCTGCCACCTGCTCTGCCCACTTTACAGTCGTGGAAATTGAGTCTCAGAGAAAGCAAAAATCACTCACCGAGACAAAGCTATAAAGGGAGCAGAAGCAGAAGCCAAGTTTCCTAACTCCGTCGTAGGCCCATAGGGTGTTCCTTTTCTTCCCACTGAAGCTCCAGAAAATTGCATGTGGTCTGGAGCTTTCTAAATTGGGTCTGGGTCTGGGTCTGGGTCCTGGCCCAACCCTTCCCAAGCGCCACTGCTTGAATAGATACAAGCTCCCAGAGGAAGGCATCCTCCTCCACTTACAGAGGCCGTCAGCCTCTCAGCAGCAATCGTGTGGTTGGCTGTCCCCATTCCCACCGAAGCCTGGTGAAAAGGGACCCACCGCTGTACTGAAAACAGACACACATTCATACAGCCTCATCCCATCCCCAGCATCGGCAGACCCTTTGGGTGGACATTTCTCGCTCTTTTAGACTTTCATGTTGAGATGAGGGGATCAACTGCTCCTAGAAACACCCCTACCCCTTTTTAACTCTGATGCTGGACCCCACTGCCCATCTAAATCCCCATCCACTCACTCCCCTCCCCTTCTCAATACTATCCAAGCTCAACCCATATCCTTCAAATTGTGTGAATAACTGCTTCTGTTTGCCCAAGTAAAGGACAGAGGGACAGACTTTTAACTGGCCCCAGACGTTCCCGTGACTGAATGTTAATGTCCCCTTGGGGGAAGGTGAGGGTTCAGGATAGGGTCTCTTTAAGGCCCGGGGTGGACAGGGAGTTAGTTAATGACCATCCCCTAGAGATGACTTTCCAAGGTGGTTATTACGTGGCTCAATGATTAACCAAGCAGTGGTAGGACCCCAGGCTTGTTGGAAGGAGGCTGCTCTTTTCCCAAGGACAGCCCAAGAGCAGGAGCCTGCAGTCAGGGAGAACATTCCTGGGGTCTTTCTCTCCCTCTCTAACAGGCTGCGGTGAGGTGGGTGGGGACAGAGTCTTGCACTGAGGGAATCTCTCCCACAGCCCCGCATGGGGGTAGAGGGCTGGCCCGGATGTAGAGGAAGTCAGCACACCCTTACTGGGGCGGAAGGGAAAAGAGAGACAGTGAGGGTTTTTATCATGAATGAGAGAGGAAGCTCCAAGCTGGGCCTTGGTGATTAGATGACAAGCTGGAAAAGACGTCCATCCTGAATGCATCCTGTTTTGCTCTGAACTGGCCTCAGGGGCCAGGCGCAGTGGAGGGGCCTGGGTGGACAGCAGCCTCCCAGAATTCTCCCAGACCTGTGGACCCCGAACTCCTGGGTGCCCTGGAACTGAGGAGGCAAGTGTGAGAGTGAGAACTGTCATTGACTGCTAGAGAAACAAAGGCAGGAAGTCTCCGCAAGAAGCCTCCATGGGTCGGCCTCCGGATCTGGAGCCCTAGAGGCGGCTAACATCTGGGTTGGGACGTTCCCAAGGTTCAGCTCAAATGTCACTGTCTCTGTCCATCACCTTCCCCTGGGTCAAAAGCAATCACTCCTTGGAATGGACTCCCAAAGCAGAATGGACCCCCAGGGCAAAAATGTACTTCTCAACAATTGGAAATATGAACACTGACCAGTTATTTGATAATACTAAGAAACTATTTTAGGTGTAATAATGGTTGTTTTTTATGGATCCTTATCTTTTAGAAATACGTATTGAAATATGTATAGATGAACTGATAAGGTAGGTATCTGGGATTTGTTTCAAAATAACAAGGGCATGATGCAGATAGGAGTGTGCACAGGACAGGATTGGCCATGGGCTAATGGTGTTGAAACTGAGTGGTGGGTACATGGGGTCTTAGCACACTAATTATCTCTATTTTTATGTATGTTTGAAGTTATTCATAATAATTTTTTGAAAGCCCTCACCAAGGTATTGTTATTTAATATACAATTAGTGGCATGTATTATTTATTCCACTAACTCCCAAACTAGATGGTAGATTCCCTGGAGCTGGTGGTTTGAACTCTGTGTCCTCCATAAGACCTAGCGCCAAGCCTGAACTTAATGACTAATAATTTGTACAGCACGTGATAGTTTACAAAGCACTTAGCCATGGATCCCCTCGTTTAATCCAGTGAAGTGGAAAAAATTAGAAGAAACCCAGAGTTGGAGAATCTGAGGGGGGCTGCAGAGCCTGGAGTTAAAGCTCCCCGTGTCCAACTCCCAATCCCCTGTTCTTTGCTCCATGCCACCCGGGACTCCTAGGGAACTTAACATTCAGTTCTAAAATTCCCATGTGTGGTCGAGGTAAATAGGAACAGCAACTGTTTAGCATGAAAGTTACCAACGTGGAGGGCTGGGCAAAAGGAAACTCCACCCACAAACACAGCACTTCAGACTTGTGACAAGGGCCCAGGCTGTGGCCTCCAGCCCACTGATTCCTATCTACCAGGACCCTCCCCCAAGGCATGCCCATGCACACGTGCGCACACACAAACCAAGACTCCTTAATAAACACTTGACACCAGCAACTGTGTGCCCAGCCCAGTGCTCAGCTACCCTGTCTGAGGTTGTGGGGTGGGGAAGAATGTAAAACTCACCTAGATCTCCGGGGGCTCACACTTCCCACCTTAAAGCCCTTGCATCTTTGAAATTTTCCGTCCCTATTTTATCTGCTGATCAGCTTTCCTAAGGCCCAGGGGGCCAAGACATCTGATGCTGCCTAAACTGGGAGCCTAAGGGAAAAGGTCCCTCTCTTCTTTTCAAGGCAGAGGCAACTCCTTTTTCCAGCCAGAAAAGAGGTGAGGGCACAGCCTGCCTGTGATAAACATGCCATCTGTTGACCCTGAACTTTCCATAGCTCAAATAAGGAGCTCCAGGAGACTCCTAGCAGCAAAGCCCCTGCAGCTACAATAGCTTCCCAATTGGAGACTCCATCCCTCCTCCCTTTGGGATCTTCTTGCCTTCTTGTCCCTGTTGCTATCCTCTAAACCTGGACACAAGGGTCATCTGCTCCCTCTCCAATCTGTAGTCCCAATAATGGAATTTTAAAATGTCAAGAGGACAAACAGGGACAACATTCAAGCCTTCTTGGTGCCACTTTCTTTGCTCCTCTGCTGGAACTCCGGATGTATTGTGTTTGAATAAGGAAGGCTCTTCCATCCTCCCCATATGACTCACTGTAAAACCTGTCTCAAGCAAGCACACAGGGCACGCAGCCCCTTTGCATTTGCACACCTTCAGTTCAGTACTTCTTGCTCTAAATGCCTCCAGATACCTCTCCAGGTCGGGGAGGGGAGCTGCAGATGCACAGAGAGGTTTGGCATACTTCTCCAAGAACACGAGAGGCAGTGTCCAGTGTGGTGTTTCCTAGGGTCTAGGGAGCAGAAATCCAAAATCCAAAGTCCAGCACATTAACAGAAGGCCACATCCCTAAAATGAACGCTAGCCCAGAATCTCCGGCTAGATGGCAGCTGTACCTTTAGAGGGAGTTTCACTACCGACCCCTACCCCTTATAGTGAAACACCACCCTTCCCGTCACACTGTTGCCACTGCAAAAGCCACCCAGAAACCACTTGCAGCCTTCTTCTCCATGCCTTTGGGCTGCCCACCTTCCCATCCCATCTGCAGACAAGATTTGTCCCCCTTTCATCCCAGAAAGATGAAAATGAGAGGAAACCTCAGAGGGCAGGAATACAGGTGGTGTCGGGGGTGGGAGCAGGTCACACAGGAGGAGTCAGGGTTTGAAAATAGACCTGGGTGTAATTCATTAACCCCTCCTCTCCGCTTGGGCTCTGATTAGGAGAGAAGCCAGGGCCCTGGGACTTGGGGGTAAGCATAGACTCCAAGCCAGCCCAATCTCTGAGGCCCCCAACTTCTGGAGCCCCAGGGTCTGGAAGAAAACTCCCACCTCTCCCTACATTGGTCTGGCTGCTGTCGCCCACCCATCCCTGCACACTCTAGTTTTCCAGCTGGCTTAGCTGCATAATCACCACAAAGCTCTCCATGTGCATAGCTCCTGTCTTCCTCAGTGTCTCAGAGACAACCCTTTACCTGCCAGTTAGGAGCCTGACCCCAGGTACCAAGTGACCAAGTGTCAGGGTAAATGACACCGGGCCCTTTAGATACTGAAATCAAGCTGCCACCTGAGGCGCAGCTGAAAACACTATGGCCCACACAGTAGTATGACTCTCCTAAGGTCACATGGACTGGCTGAACCCCAGTTTCCTGAGTTGTAATTCAGCGCGCAACTTTCACAAGTGTCAGGAGGAACGTGGAGACAACCCCACACTACCTAATTTGGAAATCCCAGAAACTTCCACTAAAAGGCCTTTCCTCTAATCCAAATCCATTTTGGACTTTATGGGAAAATGAGGCCTATGAAGATGAGACTTGTCCAAACGTTTTCGATTGTTTCCCGCAGCTACCTTAATACCAAGAAGTCCTGGGCGTTTCTCAGAAGGGAAAGCAATGAGGCAGTGGCCGACGGGAAAGCCCATACAGCTGGACGGGGGCTTCCTGGAAATGCCCTCGAAAGCAGAGAAATGAGAGGGCAGGAGAACCGGTGCGACCCGGCCACAGAGCCTCAAGCCCTGCCGCCCCCGCCCAGCTGCAACCCCCCTCCAAAGCCCCAGAGCGACCGCTGCGGGACCCACGCGCCCGGCGGTAACAGGCGGACAGCTGCCTTCCACCGCCCCACCCGCGAGGCTTCGCTGGGAGACACGCGACTGGCGCGCTCGGGGGTCTCCCAATTTCGGCGACTCTGATCCCCAATTCCAGGGGCGGAGGTGGCTCGGCTCGCTTCCTCCCTATCTCCTGCGTATGCCGTCCCGCGGAACCGCTAGGAAAGGGGCCGAGCCGGAGCGAGCCAGAGCAGCTAGGCGGGGTGACGGAGCCCAGGCGCCCCGGTTCGTCTGGCTCTTCCCCTGCTGTCGCCCCAACTCCTACCTGGAGGCCGCGTCCACCCCTTTGAGTTCGGGCGCTGACACAGAGCGAGAGGGCAGGAGGCGAGCCCAGGAGGGACTGCTCCGTCCGGGGCACACGCGGGGCCTGGGGTCGGGCAGGAGTAACGGTGCCAGCCAGAGGAGCAGCTGCCGCCGCTGCTTAGCCGTTGTCAACTCGAGTCCACTCCGCGCAGGTGGGGAGGGAGCGTTGGCTAGTAGTGCTGTAGGGACGCCCCGCCCACTTCCCCTCGGCCAATGGGGGCGCAGTCTGGCCCACTGGACTCCCCAGAAAGTCGCCCAAATCTGGGTGGGCGGGGCTCTGCCTGCCGGTCCTCCAATGCCCGCGCCACTGCCTTTCCCTGGGGTCACACCGCTGCCAGGGAGGAGGTGCAAGCCCAACGACTGAGGCTCAAGGAGCGAGTTAGCCAGGCACACAGGGTAATAGTTATTGACTTCTGAATGAGTCTGGCACTGTTTGGAGGATTTAAATACATATCCCATGTGCCCGGGAGGGTTCGGTGACTTAGGTTAATTTATGGGGTGTCCAGAACACACAACTTCTGTGAAATCTCCAGTTGGTAGGGGAAAACCTGGTAATTAAGCATTTGAGAAGGACGCTGCCATCACTACCTTGCTTAGGCCCCAGAGGCTCTGCAACTTCCCCAATACCCCGGTCTTCTGTCCTCTACCCCCAGTCCAAACTCTACCTTCGTGGAGAAATGCATGGAAAACTTAGGGCACCAACATTAATCGTGGCAGGGGAGGGCTTCCAGGATTTCTGATAGCAAGCACCACCAGAATGAACCTTCAAATTCAGTAAGAAACAACAGCGTTTGGCTTTGATTTATCTCTGGCCTTTCATCACAAGGGTCCAACACAAGTTCACAACCTTGATTTCACTATTGAATTGAGGACTTCTATTAGCCTGGACTGAGAGTATCCAGGATCTCACGCAGTTCAACTGCTATCCCTCACATTTACAAAGAGAAAGACAGAGACTGAGCAGAGGTGATTCACTTAAGGCTACCCAGCCTGGAACTCCTGGGCTCAAGAAAATCTCCTGCCTCAGCTTCCTGAGTAGCTAAGATAACAGGTGTGTGCCACCATGGTCAGCTAATGTTTACATTTTTTTTTAGAGATGAAGTCTTGCTGTGTTGCCCAGGCTGGTCTCACTTTCCTGGCCTCAAGTGATTTACCCAGCAAATCCATGGCAGGGCCAATACATGTGCAATGGTTATTTTCTCCGTATCATTCCTACAAGGTGGGAACCACGTCCATCTAACTTGCTTGTTACAGTATCTAATACAGATGAGAGCAAAAATATGTCTCTGAGGGCAGCAACTTTATCAAGGACACCCAGGCAAAGACAGAGCCAGACTTAACCCAGCCCCAGGTGACCCTCTCCTGTCTAGCCTTCAGTTCACCAGAACAAACTGAAAATTTCCCACCTTCCTTCCCTGCTCTCCTGATGTGGGTCAGAAGAGCAACGATAAAGTGACACTACCGCCACTGTGTGTACCACGTGTATCCCTTTTCCTCTTGATGGCAGGACTGCAGCTGGTACCCTCTGGCAATTTGTTCAAGGTGAGCCAAGTCCCTGTGGGTCTGTGGATGAGGCCTGCGCACCAGAATTAAATCCCAGAAACCAAATCCTTCTGGTGGGTGGGAAGGGATATGACCTCCATCCTGAGGCTGGGCTTTAACAATTGTAAGCATCCTTAAGGCTCTGAGTTGAGGCCAAAGGCATCTTGCCTGTGCACAGTGCTAAAAAGGACATAAAAGTGGGGGGCCTGCAATGATTTTAGCATTTCCCTAAGGGCAAGAAACCCTGTCAAAGCCAATTCCATCCACTCCAGGGCTCCAAGCACAGTGCTTACAGCACTTTCCTCAGTACTCTTTGCTAATGAATGAATAAATATTGAAAGGTACTCAAAGCACAACCAAAACTAAATGACAATCATATGACTAATGAACAAAGTCAACTTATCTTTTAGTAAACACATTTAACTGAATCAGGTATGATAGGTTTTTAGATACCAGCTGTTTTTTATTATTATTATTATTAAGCCATCAAACCAGGAAACAAAAAAGGAGGGGGGTATAGTACAAAAACTACCCCCAATAAGGGGCACTGCTATAAATACCTAGAAGGAGAACTTTGTGGTTCTCCTGGCATAGAGTAGATGTTCAATAAAATGCTTGTCAAATGACAGTGAACACAATTGTCAGGGAAAGCTACAATCCTATTTGCTACGCATATTGTGACATTTTGAAATGGCCCAAGCAATATCAGGGCTATTTCTTTTTGTCTTTTTGGATCTCCCTCTCTTCTTCTGGCCAGGAGAGCTCAGCCTGTTCAGCAGGGCAAAGATAGCTCATCCCCTTCAATACCCCCGCCAGTCTCTGCTTCCTAACCCAGAGTCTTGCATGGATTAATAGTGCCTGGAATGGATGAGAAAAAGAGTACCTTTTCACAGACCCATTTCTAGGTCGCAGCCTGAGTGGCTCTGGAGATAACTGGAGACTTTAGGTCCTTGACTTCTCCTTTTCCACAAGCCCTCACTCTTGCCTGTGTGTCCTATAGTGTTGCCGCTGCTGCTATCCTGGATGCCAGCTCAGTCATCAGTCAGGGGAATGTAGAGTGCTTGAAGCAGGCCGAGGGCTGGCAAAAAAGCCTGTGTATGTGAGTTTGTGTATGCCCAAGGCATGGGGCTTTCCTCATTCTACCACCACCACCACAGATGAGGTGAGTCCCACAAAAGGGAGTATAATGGACTCTGGAGCCAGATGGCCTGGGTAAAAATGGCCTCTGCTACTTACTAGCTGTGTGACTCTGCCTCGGTTTCCTCACCTGCAAAGTGTGGATGATCATCACAACACTGACCTTACATCGCTGCAGGTAGATCCACTAAGCTAAATAGACACTCAGAATGATGGCTGGCATGTAGTTAGTACTTATAAAGCATCAGATATGGTGACAGAGGCACTGAGCAAAGGTAGAAAGAGCCCTCGGTGAGGAAGTAGGAAAGCTAAATGCTGGCCCCACTTCTACCGCTTTCTTGTTACGCCACCCAGGACAAGTCATTGTGCCACTCCAGCCATCAGTTTTTTCACTTATAAAACAAGACTAGAGCACAATACCCACTGGGTAGAGGAGACAATAAATGTGAAAGTGTACCATAAAGGTCTGTGGCAGGTGGCAGGATGGCACTGAAAGTGCTATAGAATTCACCTTTTGAGGGACCTATCAGCTCTTTTCTTCTAGGCTGTGGCAAAGAGCAGTTTGATATATTATTCCCCTGAGCCTTACTCTGAGACCCTTGGGTCCTATTGAGGGCCTGTCTGAGGACTCCAAGTAGTCCCCACCCCCTCCCCACCTGGGAGCGGCAGTTGTTGAGCTGTTGCAGGCAGACCCATGCCCCCACTCTGGAATGGGTAGGTTAATATCCAGAGGGAACCAGATAGACTCTTCTACTACTTTTTCCATAGGAGCTAAAGAAACAGCAGCAAATCACTTCAGGGAATTCAGCTGGGAAGGTTTTAGAAAAGGAGTAGGAGCAGTGAGTGGAAAATGAATTACACTCAGACCAGCCCCATCCAGCACATGAGCACAGGTGGCCTCATACACAGGCACTGACACTTGTATGCACATTCCTGCATGCCTCATCGAAGCCTGCTCCCTGATGGCTTGGGGTCCCCGCCCAGACTCATGAAAAGGAACTATAGATCAGGTCCCACAATATAGGATACTCATGG
>NW_016107897.1:173786-193697 GCF_001604975.1 Cebus imitator | reverse complement strand
AAAGTCCTGAGGAGCCATGGACATAAGAGGGAGACTTGCACTAAGAAGACAGCCTAAGCAGGGGCAGATGTGGGCAGGGGGCATATAGTGGTGGGGAGGGGCTTCAAAAGGTGAGGGCCACACAGGTGCCTCATTATCTATATATTTCCAAATGTGGACGGGGAACAGAAGGAAGAAGCACCCCTCTCAGCCCGCAACCCAGGGGACTATCATGGCTGCCTCACTCCCCACCCCAGGGCACCCTGGAAGGAGGAGCTCTGTGCTGAACTCAGAGCCCTGGGCTGGCAGTGAGGGACTCTAGAGCACAGGCCGAGCCAGGCCCAGGCCAGGGGACATTCAGGGATCACTTAACCTCTCTGTCCTCGCCCTCCCTAAGCTGAGACATAGAGGTGGAGGGTAGCTCCCTTGGACTGGGCAGGTGGAGCTGGAGAACCCGGGCCTGGCTCTTTCCCAGACACGTGCGAGCCTGTCATCTCTCCTCAACCAACACCAGGCAATGCGCCAACCTGATGGAAGGCCGGGGCCGGGCATCCACTCAGCATCCACTCAGCAGACCCCCAGGCCATGACAGTGCCACCGGGCCCATTTCACACCCAGGATGGGCCTCCGGACTGACCTGACTAGCCCATCTCCAAGGGGCCAGGGGTTTTCTGCAGCAGGAAGATGAGGTACTGCTCCCCACGCCCGCCCCTCCAGGAGGTCCGCCTGTCCCAGCTCTAACAAATAGGTGGGGTCACCCTGGACAGAGCACTTGGTGACCATGGTGGCACAGACACCTAGGACAGGATATCCACCGGGCTCCCCACCCCATTCCTGCCCTCCAGAGGAAGGTCACAGCATGCAGAGGGGAGGGGAGATGAGCAAAGGCAAACCTGCCTCTGACACAGCCCCACACCCCGCAGACAGCAGGCAAGGCCAGGAGCGCTCCCCTCTGCCTGGCTTGGTCTCAGCCCTCAGCCCTCCAGCTGGCTCATCCCTGGCTAGGCACACTTTCCTCATCTGGAAAAACAGGCTGGGCCTTGGCTCTAGGGCCCCTTTCTTCCAGAACTCCCCGCTTCTGTGAGCTCCTCTGTGTGTTCCCGTGGGGGTATCTGCAAGCCCAGTGTACACAGGGCTTCTGCAGAGCACGGGGGTGGGGATGGCATGAGGGTCCTCTGAGGATGGGGGGTACCTGGGGCCAGGGGAGGAAAGTGAGAAAAAGGAAGGGTGGGGAGCCGGGGGAAAGGCAGGGAAAGGGAGGGATGAGGCTAAGCCGCCCCACTCCTGGAGCCCTGGTCTCTGCCCCCAGCGTTGCTCCCAGCTCACCCTGGGGCTGTGGGCACCCAGAGTCGTTGAGCAGCCCTCAGGATCCTGCCTCCTTGCCTGGGATCCTTTCAAGTGTCCCTCCAGGGCTCAGCTCCCAAGAAAACACCTGGGAGTGGGAGGAGGAGCAGGAGGAAGCAGAAAGAGAGGCTCTTCCTTCCCACGCACAGCTTCCACCATCAGCCCCCCACGACCTGACCCCATGCTGCCACCAGATCTGGTGCCCTGGAAGCTGGAGGGCTGCTTGTGGAGATGTGTGTGGCTTTTATATGCCCTGCCCCCAGCCTGGCCTGGCCAAGCCCTGTGAAGAGGGGTCTCTAGGGCAGGTGACTCTCAATTCAGAATGGCTGAGCCTGCCCCTGGCCTACCACCCTACTGTCTCCTGACACTGAAGGGCAGCCCTCGGAGGCCCCGGGATGACATGGAAAGGGCATGGGATGTGTTCAGATGGTGGGGGGCCACTCAGCAAAGGGCTCAGCTTAGCCTCAGAGCCCCTCTCCCCTCTCAGCAGGCCCCTCCACAAGCACAGCTCCCCCAATCCCACTCCGTACACACAGATTTACTAATTAAGAGTTCTGATTCGCCCTCAGCCAGCGCTGGGACTTCCCCACACACATGCATCAGTCGGTCCCGGAACATCGGTGCCCAGACCTTGTCTGTGCTGTGTGCTTGGCAAAGGACAGGGGCAGAAAGTGTGGCGGGCAGGCCCACAGCCTGTCTCCCATGCCAGTGGGGGAGGCAATGGCAGCCCCTGACAGAGAACACCCTATCCTAGGCAGGTGGGCAGCCAGGTCAGGTCCCGAAGGACAGGGAGGGAGGGGCAGCCAGGCTCCCAGGGTGGTTGGGACCTGATGACTCTGGATCAACAGACCTCCAAGAAAGTGGTCCTGCTTCCTGACACCCAAGGCTCCTGGGTCAGGGCCAGGCAGCTGTCACTCTGGCTTTTACGTTGTTTCTACCACAGAGAAGCTGTGTGACCTGGCTGAGAGTCTTGTTCCCTCTGGCTCTGTGTCCCCATAAGTACAATCAGAGAGTGTGTTCTCAGAATCTCCCAGGATCCTGTGTTTCAGCGTGTTCAATTCCACGTTAAATCTATGGTGAGAAACCCAATCCAGTTTGCTGTATCTTCCCTGACCTTTGAGTGGAATCAAGAGCGAATTAGAGCCAGGTTCAGTAATCCCAGCTACTTGGAAGGCTGAGGAGGGAGGATTGTTTGAGCTCAGAAGTTCGAGTCTCAAGAGAGAGTAAGTATGAGAATTACTCAGAAGTAGTGGGCTACTTCTGGAAATATAAGTGCCCTAAAACGTTTTTTTTTTTCAATGGGTTTTTTTGTTTGTTTATTTTATATGGAGTACTGCTCTGTCACCCAGGCTGGAGTGCAATGGCGCAGTCTCGACTCACTACAACCTCCAACTCTGGGGTTTAAGCAATTCTCTTACCTCAGCCTCCCGAGTGGCTGGGATTACAAGTGACCGCCACAGCGCCAGGCTAATTATTTTGTACTTTTAGTAGAGACAGGGTTTCTCCATGTTGGCCATGCTGGTCTCAAATTCCTGACCTCAGGTGATCCACCCGCCTCGGCCTCCCAAAGTGCTGGGATTTCAGGCGTGAGCCACCACGCCCAGCCTTTTCTCAATTTTTGAAAAGACAAAGTGCCAGAGACTTTGGGAGATCTCTCGGAGTCCCATTCCTTGGGATGGTGCTCCCAGGTAATGCGAGTTGACTGTAAAGGTGCTGCCAGAGTTGCTGGGCTGTGTCCTGTGCCTGGGGTACATAGTGGGAAAGTAAGGGGCCCTTTGAGTGATGGGGGGATGTAGGGAGCTACTGTGTAGGTGTCAACACTCAAGGATCTGGAGAGCAAAAAAAAGTGGGGGGAGATGAAAGAACAGTCGGACAACTGAATGACAAGGAAAAAATAGAGTCTGAGGTTTAGACATACAGTGGGACAAGAAGACAGGCGGGTGAAGAGACACCAGAGGCAGAGACGAAGGAGGTGCTGGAGGAATGGGAGTAAAGGGACATACGGTTTACTAAACGCTTACCATGTGTTAGTAACCAAAGTGGTGTTCTTTTTGAGGGGAGGATGTAGACAGAGGCGGGTGGGGACGAAGCCAGATAGACTGCTGGGATAAGAGAATGGGGCACCCACAGGGCAGGGCAAGAGCTGCCTAAGAATTAGAAGACGCCTGTAATCCATGCACTTTGGAGGCCAAGGCGGGCGGATCACCTGAGGTAGGGAGTTCAAGACCAGCCTGGCCAATATGGTGAAACCCCGTCTTAAAAAAAAAAAAAAAAAAGGAATTAGAAGAAAGCAGGCGTGCGGGGTGGAAAGCCTCCAAAGGGGGCACTGCCGGCCAGGGGTGAGGTTTTAGACAAACGGACATAGGACTCAATGATGAAAACCGGGCTGGAACCAAACAAGGAGGCAGAGGGAGCAGGAAGCTTCGAAGAGCCGGCGCGGGAAAGGGAGGCGCGGGAAGCTCTCGGCTAAGCGCAGCGCAGCCCTGACCTCCCCGCCCGGGGTTGCCTGGCTGTCTGTTCACCTGGATTCCAGCGCGGAGCGTTCCACTGGGTGCCCTTCACACCCCACGGCGTCCACGTCCGGGGCTTCGGGAGCAGCAACACCGGCCCCCAGACCCGCGCCTGGGCCATGTGTCCGCGGGCGCCGCGCGGTGCCAAGCGACTGCGGAGCCCAAGAGCGAGCTGGCGAGGCAGAGCGCTGGCGCCTCGGGCGCCTCGGGTAGTTGCACCGGGACTGAGCGAACCCGCGGGGAATGCGGAGAGGGAGGGGCTGAGCGGATGGTGGCTGTGTTGCCCCGCCCCATCAGTCGCGACTAGAAAGTTCCACGCCCCCATCTTAAGCAGGAACTCCCTCTTCTCTAGCCTCCAGTCATCTAGTCAGCTACTCTGCCTCCCTATCACCATCGGTGGCCTTCTTCCAGGTTGGAGTCATCTTCTCGCCTTTTCCACCTTGGTCCCCATATGAGAGTTGTCTCTCCACTGATTCCTCTCCTGTCTGTTCTCATGGCCCAGTGCAAGATACTGGGGTGGGGGGCGGGGGAGCTTTCTAGTTATCGGGTCAGCCCCTCCACCTCCTGTCTGCCCCAAATCTCACCAACCACGTGACATGGAGGAAGCCCTTATGCAATAGCCGTACGGAAAAGGAAACAATGGCTCTGGCCATCTTGGCAGACTGACTCACTCCACAGCCTCCTTCACCGTCCCCTGCTTTTCACTCTTCCCTGCAACCCCGTTTTCTGACTGGCTGGCCTGAGCAACCGACCAGCTGGGTTCCAGCAACGACACTTTGAGATCTTTCTAGTACCAAGAATATCCTGAAGTGGAAACAGTCCTTATAGGCTCCCTTATGTTACAGATGGAAAGCTGAGGCCCAAGAATGCAAATGACTTGGCCATCATCTAGGCTGGGGCAGTTATCGCTGTGTTGCAGGACTGTTGTAAGGATCTGAAGCACTGAGCATGGCGCCTGGCACGCAATATAGACTCCATCAAGAAAGATTAGCTTTTATTCTCAAAGACTTTCGCCCCTGACATGTGCCACAAAAAAAGCCTAGACCAGGACTCTAAGGCACATAACCTTTCCTCTAATAGTAATTCCCACCACAGCAAGCAAACTTGCATTACTTGACTTGGGGATGGTGGGGGGGACCTAGCTAAATTTGTTTACAATAGAGATAAAGCCAAAAGTTACCAACAGCTCTCAGACCAGGTCATTTCCATTCCACTTCTGTTAGTGACCAGCAAAGGGATCAAGATTCTAACAGGGCCTCTGCATTAACTGTGGCACAACTTGGACGATTTCTCCTCTCGGAGTCTCAGTTTCCTCATCTGTAAAATGAGGGTAATATTCCTAAGACACGATGGGAATAATGAATGTGCTTTGTGAACAATAAAGGGGTATACGGGTGAAGGTCACAGCCCTGCCCACTGCTGTCTCTACTGTCTCAATACCTTGTTCCTGGAATCTAGAGCTAAGCTCCTCCATTTCTGAGGGATCAGCTAGAAAAAGGAAGTGCAGTTTCCAGTTGATATGTGTTTATTTGCATGAAATTTGCACCCACTTTTCATAAACTCAGTGTCAGAGCCGGAAGGAAATTAGAGGTTAACGTGTTGATCTCCATGCCATGCATCCCTTTTCCTCAGGGCAATGCTGGCACACAGTAGGTGTTCATAAAATATTTACTGAATGAATGAATATATTTTTCACGTGGGGAAGAAGACTTGTCCAAGGTCACACAGTGAGTTTGTATCAGAACAAAGACAGATATGACTCTGCTCCTCCTTCTACTAGGCCGTTTCTACTTCACGGAATTATTTTTCTTTTTCCTTCAAATGATCATAAATCAATGGGAAGCCAGTTTCTCTCTCCCAGCGCCTTCTAGCCTATCAGCAATCCCCATTCTGGACTAGCCCAGGCAGGACAAACAGCCACCGGGATGCCCCTCTCTGGGCCCAGCTTGCTGCTGTCACCCTGTTGACTCCTGAGTTTCCGGCAGTCTCTGCACAGCCCCTGCCACAGGGGCAAGCTCCCCCCCAGCCCCCAACCCCTGAGGAAAAGGACGCTTCAGTCAGCTTCCTCCAAGCAGAGGAGTTTCCCTTTTGCTCTCTGGTTGGGCGGGAGTGGAGGACACAGCTCCGACAGCAGGCAGGACAACAGCAGCCTAGAAGGAAGGGCGGCAGCAATCACTTCCTACCCTGCTAAGGCATCTCCCTCCCTGTCCAGTCCCGCCCCTATTTCCTGAGTTCTGCTGCTTCAACCTCAGCCAGAACATTGATATGAAAGAGCTCCAAAGATTCACTTGAATCACAGAGCCCTGGAGCTGAGAAGGCCCTTCAAAGTTGTCTATTCCCACCACCTCCCCACTCCAGGCAGGAATGCCCACCTTCACAGCGGTCAAGTTTCTCCTCCAGATAATGGGCATAGTATGACACATAGCAGACAATGGTGCTGGGAAAGGAGACGCAAGAATGGATCTAAAAAAAGCTGATGTGGATTGAGCCTGAGCTATACCAGACATTGTTCTAAGTGCTTATTTAATTCTTACCACAATCCTCTGAAGTATATATATCATTATCATCACCATCACCCCGGTTTACAGATGGAGAATCTCAGGAGCAGCAACGGTAATCCAAATTGCTCTTAAGTGGCAGTGGCAGAATTGGGACCTTGAGCCTCCATCTTCACCCACCTAACTGTAATAATCATCCTTACCCATCCTTACCGCCAGAGAATGATTGACCCCCTTGAGAGTTCCTTGAATTCACAAGTGTTTGAGTTACCCTAACTTTTGTATTCAAGTACCCCTAAGCGCTAAGAGGGAAGAATGTGAAGAAACCTTGGGGGGCTGATAATGAAACCTGAGGCTTTGGCTCCAAGAAGGAATGTCTTTGAAGTCCAGCTCTTATCTTAAACACCCACTTGAATTTTCTGTTAACTCCAGTATGCATCCTTGTTTTCTTATTAAAATTCATGTTTTTCTTCTTTAAGCCTTTGAGGAAAATGTGCACTCCAGGAAGAGGGGCCATACCGGTCTAGTAGCTTCCTATGCCTCCAGGCCATGGCCTTGCACCCCAGGGATACCAGACACCTGGTTCAGTAAAACAGAGGCCCTTAGTCCCCCGAGAATAGCTAAGGTTTGTAGATTGTTTGACATGTGAGTCAGCATTCTAAGCATTTTCTATATATTATCTAATCATCATATATAACTCTATGGTAGGCTGAATTATTATTGCTACCATTTTCAATGGGAAAACTGCAGCATAGGGAGGTTAAATAATTTGCGCAAGTTCACACAGTTTGGACTGTCAGCTTTAGCTGGTAACCACTATACTCCCTCAGGTTACATGAGAGTTTCTCTTGCCTGCGGACGTCCACCACTTCCCACCAGGATGATTGATTTGATTCTTGACAGAAGCAGACCTTATTCCAATTAGATGAGCAGCACCTTGAGGGCAGAGACAAGGGGGCTCCTTACCGCCCCCTTCCCCATATCAAAGCTAAGCCTGGGGCTGGACCATGCACAGGGCTGGTCTAGCATTCAGATTTCGCAAATGACTGTTTCCTGGCTGGTGGCAGTCTCTTGTAACTAGCACCTGTTGAGCTGGTAGATACAACACTAGCATTTCACACAGGAGTCCTCTGCCACCCTCCGTGGCAAAGATCTGGCTTTAGAAATGGCTGCTCATCACCTACAGGGAGAAGTCCACACTTCTAAGATTGGCATTCAAAGCACCACACAAGCCTGCCCAGTTAACGCAGGTGGCGTTCCCAGAACACGCTATACCTCTTTATCCCACCCAGTGTGTTACATGTGTGCTTCTCTCACAAAAGAATGCTCATCCTTATTCCCTTTACTTATTTCACAAACCTTTATATGGTGCATTCAATGTGCATGACACTATTCTAAGCTCTTTGCCCATTTTAACTCATAAAGTCCTTACGGAAACACTGTAGGTACTATTATCCTATTTTACAGATGAGGAAATGAAGACACGAAGAGATTAAAATATTTGCCCTATCTCCTGCGCTTGGTAAAATCCAACTTACCCTTTTAGTACAGTGTCTCCTATGAATATCATAAGCTGTTCCCTTTCTGGGTGACTCCACAGCTCAGTTACATCAGCAATCATTCTGTATTGAGTTTAATTCTCTACATCTTCCTGCCCAATAAGAGTTTGAATTCTCTCAGCCAGGGGCTGTATTTTATTATTAATGGCATATCCATTGCTCAGGAAGGGATTTGGCACACCATTACTACTGGAGAGAATATTCATTAAAAGATTGAATGTGCCATGTGCAGTGGCTCATGCTTGTAATCCCAACACTTTGGGAGGCCGAGGCTGGCAAATATCCTGAAGTCAGGAGTTCAAGACCAGCCTGGCCAACATTGTGAAACCCTGTCTCTACTAAAAATACAAAAATTAGCCAGGCGTGTTGGCTGGCGCCTATAATCCCAGCTACTCGGGAGTCTGAGGCAGGAGAATGGCTTGAACCCAGGAGGTGGAAGTTGCAGTGAGCCAAGATCGTGCCACTGCACTCCAGCCAGGGCGACAGAGCGAGACTTCATTTCAAAAAAAAAAAAATTGAATGAAGAGTGAGTAGATGGGTGGGTGAATGAAAAGCCCAGGAGCAACCTTGACCAAACCAAATGGTGGCTGAGAGATTTGAGGTTTTCATCCCCCCATGTTAGTGACTCAATGACCAAGCATGAAATAAAACCACAGGTGGTGAGAGGGGAAGAGAGAGAAGACCTCTCCTCAGTCCCGCCATTCATGTAGCTGGACCAACCTTGGCACCCTGACCACAAAACCACTGGGCCGATAAGGCCTCTAGTTAGCCACAAAAGCCAGCAGCTCTTGGGGTCTGCTCTGGAGAACTGAGCTCACTGGTTTTTCTGTTTCTCCCTCAAAGGCCGCATGCCAGCCTCTGCAATTCAGAAGTTCATATGGAAAAGAGTGAAGGGCTTGGATATCCCCCCAGGGAGTTGGGGTTTGTTGCTTTTGGTCTCAAACATTATGTTTCAGTGAACTCACTCGGTCCTTCCCTTGCTGGCCACATGTACTTGGCAGAAAAGTAAAGGAGAGTTTGGACACAACTCTGGTCTCAAGTCCTGACTCTGCCTTTCAGTAGCTGTGTAACCTTTGGCAAGTAACTGATTTTCAGTTTCTTCACCTAGGAAATTGAGGATTTTTTTTTCTGCCCTATAAACCTCAAGATAACGGATCTGAGAGCACTTTGTAAGTGGAAAGTGACCAGACACAGGTGGAACCACAGTGGGAGTGCCACTTTTAGCAGCGCGCTGCAATTTTCCACCAGAAGGCCCCCAGTCTCAGCCTTCTGCCTGTCTCTATCTTGCTATGGATGACTATGGCCCAATCATTTACGTTTTCTGGGCTTTAGTAAAATGGGAAGGATAATTCCTAGGCCTTTGTGGCCAAATCTAAGAAGCGTTGCTGGATGGCAGAAACAGTGTATATGTGTGCACATTTTACCAGCTCCAGAGAAGGGGACCCTAAGAACTGCAACTCTCGAAGCAGACTTGGATGTGAACATCAGCTTCGACACCTACTAGATGACATGTCATAGAACTACTCTGAACCTGCTCCCTCACTTGTTAAATGGAGACAGTAATACCTACCACCCTGAACTGTTTGTTAGGTGGATCAAATGTGAAACCGTCAATAAGAAGTGTTTGCCAACGGAAAAGTCACCAGTTACCCCTTCTCCCTGTCTCACTGCTTTCTTCTTGCCCTTGTATGAGATAGGCCACTCAGATCTGATGCTCACTGATTCCTTCTGCCTTTATCTGGGAAGTAGTTACAGTGCCCACCCACAGCTGCCCCCACCCCCACTTCCTGGCCTTAGTACACACACCTTCCCCTCAGTTACAACTTACATAAGCCCGTTTTCCTCTTCCCGTCACCTGGCAGGGTACAGCAGCAACACGCAGCAACACATGCCTTGCAGTCTGGCTCAGGATTCCAGGGCTCTGTCCATTCAGGCAAGCTGATCTTGCCAGGAAGAAAAGCTGCTTTGGTGTCAGATGAGCATTTTGCAGTTTGGGGATCAGTACTCTGCCTCCTGCATCCTCATGCTTGCCCTCTTGTGACTAGCCAGGGGACCCTGTTTGCTTCCATTACTTGGTATGGCCTCCTCGGATTTTAGGCCAGTGCCTGAGAGAGCACGGAGTAGTCAGGGTTTCCACACAAGCCCAGCCTGGAGCTGGTGGCTCCTCAGAGAGCATCTGATCCATGCCCACCCACCATGGGACAGACGGAGATCCTGCAGCCCATCCAAACAGAAGCAAGCAACTCAGGGCCTTGCACCTGAGCTTCGACCTCCAGCATTTGCCCCGCCCCCACCCAGCCCTGCAGATTATCTTCCAGGACTAGCATGAGCCCGAGTAGCTCACGAGATCAGGTCAGAAGAAGGAATTCCAGAGAAGTCCAGAGTTCCCGAAGAAATTCTCTGGAAAAATTTCTCTTTTAATTTCTCCTCAGTACGATGTCCCCAGGTAACCCATGCCAAAGTCCTGGAAACAAAACTTGGCATCGCACAGGTTCTTAGATAAACAGTGGCATGACTTGAACAGATAGGGGCGCACATACATGTGAGCAAGGAAAAGGGCAGAGTGTCAAGTTTCCCCCTCTTACTTCCCCCAACAGCAATGGATTGGAATTCAGACTGCCACCCCAGAACCCTGGAGGAGAAGGAGCATTGTGACAACCCCAGCTCAGGCCAGGAGCCCATTCAGAAGTCCTGGATGGTGGGATTTGGCCCCAGTCAGCTGCATCCTGCAGACTGGAGACCTAAAGGAGAGAAGGCTACATCCCTTGTCACAACAGAACTCCAAACCCTGTGCAGCGAGAGGCCCCATGTGGACAGGGCTTTGTCTTATCTTGACGTCTGGGGTGGCCCCAGCAGGAAATGAACAGTCAGTGGGGCTGCTCACATTGGGGACCTCCCTTCCCTCCTGCTCAGTCTCCTTTCCTAGCTCTTCTTTGCCCAAGCTTGGGATGTTCTGTGTTCGAGTTTAACCAAAGGGGCTGTACTCTTTGACCAGGTGATTGTCCCCTTCACACCTGGTATCCCACTCTGCCTTTGACTTGTTGCTTAGCCTTGGGCATGTTATTTGCCCTCTCAGAGTTACAATATCTTTATCTGAGCATAAAAAGTTTAGATGGACTAGATCAGCGGCTGGGGAAGAGGCTCAAAGCCTATCATAGGGATGCTGGGTGAGGGAAGAACAGGGAACGCCGAGCCAGGAGTCTCCAGGTCCCACCCCTATCCCAGCTTGCTTCAATCAGAGCCATGCTGTTTTTATTTGTTTTAGATATTGGGGTGTCACATAGAATTCAATTTTGGGGGGTAGAAGTCTGCATCTAGCCTAGTTTTAAAAGTCAATGAACTAGATATATGCTTCTTGCACCTGAGCCGCAGTTACCTTCTGAGTTATGATTGCATGACATAATACAGGTAAAACACTTAGAACAGCATCTGGCACATAATAATGACGATGGCAAGAATAGCCACCATTTATTGAGCACTGATTATGTGCCAGCATTGTTCAAAGGCTATACACTTGGATCAACTCATTTGATCCTTCCAAACCTGCACAGAGAAGTTTGGCAACCTGGCCAAGATCACACAACTAATGAGGGGCACAATGGAGATCTGAATACAGGCCATGTGGCCCCAGCACCCTCATTCATAATCAGTACATGCACTGTTTCCAAATATATATTTAGGTTTATTCTTACTGTTGTTTCCATTTGAAATTTATTGTACCCCCTCATCTATAAAATGGGCTGAGTTTGCCTCGCAATCTGACTGTGTGACCAAAATCAGATCATGACTATAAAGTGGGTGTTCTAGAACCTGCTCTGGCAGCCAGGCCGGGCCGCACAGTGCCCTTGTGTTGATGTGCCAACTCTACTGAGGTAAAAAGCCTGCAGTCTGAAGCCGCTTCTCCAAACAGTGGGCAGTGGGAAAGGGCTGAGTTTGCTAAGAAAGTAAGGACTGGCTCATGTGCTCGGAGCCTAGAAGAAGAAACCAGGCAGCAGATCTAGTGGGAACTTATAAGGTGGCCTGATGTCCCACATGGGACAGGACTCTACTGATTTGCTGTGTTTCAGCCCTCACTGATCCTATCCCTCTCAATCTCCATTCATCTGGTTTGGCCTTCCTTCTTCCGTTTTCACTCGTGTTTTGGCCCCCTCTACTTTTCTCTTCCTCTGTCTTCCCCCTCCTTGCTCAGCAAGACTCTTAGTAACTTGCTAAACCACAACCTCATATTTCTTCTATTGCCACTTTCCAGGGGAATTTTGCAGCCGGTCCCGACTGTTTCTCCTGATCTATCCTCCCTTCTCTGGCCGCACTCATCCCTTCTTGGACCCTACCCACCCTCCCCAGGCTAGTTTCCTTGACTTTAACCATCTCAGCGGCACATTGGTAAATTGCAGAGTCTTGCCCCTTCCCACCTTTACTTGGTTGTCAGAGCCACAAACTCCCTGCTCAAGTCCCTTCCCTTTTCTGGGTCTTAGTTTCCTGCCTGTTAAGGGATGAAGGGGAGTGATGGAGGCTGGACTAAATGATATCTGAGGAGCTTTGTATCTGTAATTTCCAACAGTTTTACATCTGATCCACCGAGAAAATTGAATTTTCTGAGCCACTTCTTTCTACTTCCTTTCTCTCTATATATATGTATTATACTTTTGGGGGATGGGTCGGGGGCACGGGGAACTTTGAAAGCATAACATGGAGCCAGAATCTGAGGGACTAAGAGCTGAAGGAGATAGAGGAGGGAAACAAGAGTTGCAGAATTTTCAAAGTAACAAAAGCACGCTGGGGCAGTGAGGCTGGGCCAGTGCCCACTTGGTGGAGGAGCAGCATTTTGCAAGCCAAGTAACTTTAGAAAAATGGTCCTCTCAGCTGGGTTTGGCATCAAAGGAAGGTCAAGGAGCTGTATGCCCAGAACCAGGGCAGGAGCAGCAGCGCATCACCACCTGCAGGTGTAGCACGACCCTGGGGATTCAGTTCCATATCCCCCGGCATCACCACCCTCCTATTCTGGACAAACTGGAACAAGAGGCACTGGGGATGCAGCCCCTGAGGGGCCAAGTTTCTGTTTCAAAGGCGCTTAGTCAAGTTGCAGTGACAAGCATGGAGATAAATAGGCCACCCCTTGCATTTTCCAAGGTTCCTTCAATCTCTTGTCTTTTTGGCCCTTACACCAACCCGTGTAAGATAGGAGGAGAGGAAATGTTTATCCCATTTACGGAGCAGACAACTGAGGGTCAAAGGGGAGATAGAATTTGCTGAAGCTGATCTAACCAGCAAGTGGAGAGCTGAGACTTAAATCTAAGTGCTTAGATGCCAGAGCCAATGCTCTGTTCAAAGCATAATTTTTTTTTCAGACAGGGTCTCACTCTGTCACCCAGACTGGCCTGTAGTGACATGATTATGGCCCACTGAAGCCTCAACCTTCTGGGCTGAAGCCATCCTTCCTCCTCAGCCTCCTGAGTACCTGGGACTACAGGCATGTGCCACCACACCTGGCTAATTTTTTTATATTTTTGGCAGGGAAGGGGTCTCCCTATGTTGCCCAGGCTGGTATCAAACTCCTAGATGAAAATGATCCTCCCACCTTGGCCTCCCAAATTGCTGGATTATAGGCATAAGTCACCATGCCCAACCTGGCATTTTCAATAGCTTTGACAATAGAAGATTTCTGGAAAGCTGAAAAAAAAATCTTTTCAGAGTGGCTAACTCTGGAAAGTGAGAGTGAAAGATTATGGGTTGGAATTTTCACTCAGAACACGTATTTTATTTTTAATCCATATGTGAAAGGAAATTGCTCAAATACAAGGCATGATCCATGCTATAATACAGATAGTAAGATGGGGATTTGAAAAAGGGAGGAAACAGTATTTGAACTGTGCCTCAGAGAATGGCAGAGGTCTAAACAGATTGAGATGGGGTTTAGGGGGAGCCTGAGAATCTCAGAGACTGCAGCAGTTAGCCATTCCAACTCAGCAGCTGTTGCTGACTTCTGAGACAACAGGCTTGCCTAGAAGGAATTCTTCCCAAACAATTAGTTGCATATAGTGGGTAGGATTTCCTGTTTTCCTTCCTTTCCCCATTTTATATTGCGAGGTACCTGAGCCAGAGCCCCAGGCTTGGGAAACACCTGCTGTATCCACAAGCCCTCTACCTGGGCTACAATCTCGGCTTGCTCTGAGACGTCCAGCTGACCTGAGCCAGTTTGGCCAAACACAGACACATACAGAGGGAGCCACAGGAACCAGCAGACTTAAAAACAGAAGAGGGCCCCAGCCAGGCCCGTCCCCTGCCCCAAAACTGTTTTGAACTTTTTCGCCCATCCAGGATTCAGTGTCAAACTATCAGATGATCAGACCAATTAAATTTTTGGCAAATCACATTGTTCAAATTTTTTGAAAATCAAGGTCAAAAACAGTCTTAAACATAGTGTGTAGGAGCTCAAAGGACCAGAGGGGCTACCCGATCCAATCCCTTCATTTTAATGATAGGAAAATCAGGGCCCAAAGAAGAAAAGGGACTTACCCAAGGACGCAGAGTCTGTTAGCAGACAAGTCAACACATTATGCCTGGTTGTATTTCAGCCCCAGTGATGAATGACCCTTGCTGCAAACCGGGCCTCAAAGGGGCTCATTGGCAGACATGAGAAGGAAAGCACATCTGGTCTTTGGAGACCTGAAGTGTATGAGGCACATCTGATCCTTCCATCACTCCACCCCAAGTTCCCCTCTGGCCTGCATACTGCTTTCCTGGAGTGGGGGGGTGGAGCTGGAGCCAGGCTTCAACATCTGCCCTCTCCATCCCAGAGGCCCGGGGGCTCATTCCTGAGGTCTCAGCTCCTGCTTTCTTAATCTCAAATCAGACTTCTGGCTGGAGACAGCATCCTCCCCTCCCCCACCCTACTGCCTGGGCCAGTCATGGTGGTAATTTGATAGTCATGAAATAACTATAATTTGTGTATTGTCTGGGATCTTATAGAGCACTCCCACTCCCATTATCACACTTAAGGTCCCACAGCAGCCCAGGAGTTGGGTATTTGGATTCTTATTTTAAAACTGAGACAACTAGGGCCAGGCACAGTGGCTTATGTCTGCAATCCCAGCCCTTTGGGAGGCCGAGATGGGTGGATCACTTGAGGTCAGGAGTTCGAGACCAGCCTGGCCAACATGGCAAAACTTCATCACTACTAAAAATACAAAAATTAGGCTGCGTGCAGTGGCTCATGCCTGAAATCCCAGCACTTTGGGAGGCTGAGGCAGGTGTATCACCTGAGGTCAGGAGTTCAAGACCAGTCTGACCAACATGGCAAAACCCTGTCTCTACTGAAAATACAAAAATTAGCTGGGCATGGTGGTATGTGGCTGTAATCCTAGCTACTTGGGAGGCTGAAGCTGGAGAACTGCTTAAACCCAGGAAGCAGAGGTTGCAGTGAGCAGAGATGGCACCATTGCACTCCAGGCTGGGCAACAAGAGCAAAACTCCGTCTCAAAAAACAAAGAAATAAATAAATGCAAAAATTAGCTGGGTGTGGTGGTGAGCACCTGTAATTCCAGCTACTTGGGAGGCTAAGGTAGGAGAATAGACTGAACCCAGGAGGTGGAGGTTGCAGGGAGCCAAGATTGCGCCACTGTACTCCAGCCTGAGCAACAGAGCAAGACTCCATCTAAAAGAAAAAAAAAAAAAAAAAGACAGAAAGAAAACTGAGGCTTAGAAATGTGATGACACAGCTAATAAGTGACAAAATCAGAATTCAGACCCAGAGGTTTATGAATTTTCCAGAAATTGTATTCTTTCCACCAGTCTAAGGCTACCTTTTTTGCTTGTTTCTTGGTAAGGATGGATGGATGGATGGACGGACGGACGGATGGATGCATGGATGGAGCAAATAGTTCCCAAGCACTCTGTCTGTGGCTGGCTCTGTTTCAGACATGAGGATACAGAGAAAAATGAGACGTTTCTACCCTCAAGGAGCCTACCATTTTACTTTGTGGCTCCCAGGCTGTTGCATCCCCAGAGTACCCCCAATGAACACAAAGAATTTGTTCTCCACACAGGCCTGAGAAGCTGGAGGAGAATCTCACACAGCCAAACACAAGTGAGAATTTTTTTTTTCAAGTCTCCACTTTTATCTTACAAATTTGTGTGAATGAGAGGGAGTTTCGCTCTTACTGCCCAGGCTGCAGTGCAATGGTGCAATCTCAGCTCACTGCAACCTCCACCTCCTGCATTCAAGTGATTCTCCTGCCTCAACCTCCCAAGTAGCTGGGATTACAGGCACCCGCCACCACACCTGGCTAATTTTTGTATTTAGTAGAGATGGGGTTTCACCATGTTGGCCAGGCTGGTCTCAAACTCCTGACCTCAGGTGATCCACCGGCCTTGACCTCCCAAAGTGCTGGGATTATAGGTGTAGTCACTGTGCCCAGCTAATTCATGTGAATTTTGCATTCTATTCCACGAAAATTCTATGCTTGTTTTGATATGAAAATTTTGTCCAGGTGAGGTGGCTCATGTCTGTAATCCCAACACTTTTGGAGGCCAAAGTGGGAGGATCAGCTGAGGTCAGGAGTTCAAGACCAGCCTGACTAACATGGTGAAACCCTGTCTATACCAAAAATACAAAAATTAGCCTGGCATGGTGGCAGGTGCCTGTAATCCCAGCTACTCGGGAGGCTGAGGCAGAAGAATCACTTGAACCAAGGAGGCAGAGGTTGCAGTGAGCCAAGATCATGCTATTGCACTCCAGTCTGGATGACAGAGCGAGACTCCATCTCAAAAAAAAAAAAAAGAAAATTTTGCCCCAGATCTTTCAGATCTTTTTGGAAAATACAAGCCATTCCAAGCAGATGCTCTTGGAAGCCTCCTCTAGGAAGAGGTTCTGCTTACCCATAGCCTCAGGGAAGACAATGGTATGTTTTTGTGTGATGAAGACCGTGTTATTCCATGAAACTAAAATATTGGTAAATAGACTATGTGTGTGTTTGCATACTACACATGTTACACATGTACACGTGTACCTGTAGAAGCTCCAGATGTAGGCAGAGCTGGTTTCCTTGCAGGGCTGTATGTTTCTTTGGCACCCAAAAATGATCCACACTTTTACCCTGGCAACTATCTGTGAACTTGTCATGTTCCTCAGCCCAAAAAGCAGAACTGAAAAGAACCCTAGGAGTTCTGGAAGGGTTTTTTTTTTTTAAAGACCTTTTGTATTGGCCCTTTTAGCAACAGTGGCAGGGAAACAAGATGGCGCCTACCTCCCAGTGACTGACAGCTGAGAGGGGAGAAAGCTAGGCAAACTTATGGCAGCACATCTGGGGCGATGAAGTAGTTATCCTGGGAGATATCTGGGGACTGGCAAAGCACTTCCCTGCTTAGGCTGGGCTTCTTAAAACAAAAAACATGTACTTAGTAAGGCCTGAATGTTGTTCTGCTGTTTGCATGTTGTGTGATTAATATCTGTTTTTTCTTGGTCTTAATGGAAGACTCTGAGTGCTAGTGTACTTTTGTCCTCCTCCAGGAAACAAGAAAGGAGACCTGGACTCTTTCTTGGGCCACAGGTTAAAGGGAGAAGAACATCTCTGGGGTCCAGATGTGCTGATAACGGCAGTGAGATCAAAGTATGACAGCTCCAAGTGTCCGAGGGAGGTAAAGGTCTGGAGGTTAGAAAACAATTGCCCCTCCCCTTCTTAACAGTCTCCTTTTGGCCTTTTTCTTTTTCCAAACCTTGAAGGGCTTTGTGTTTTGTTTTTAATAAGTGAGGCTGTTCCCTTCCCCTGTGGAATGTATTCCCTGAAATATCCTGCTCCAGGGACAAATGGACACAGAGTTGGAAGCCTCTGTTCTCAGGAGCCCTACTTCCTATGTTTTCATTTTTCTTCTCAAAACGCAAACCAAACTAACTCTTCCTGTTTCTGGGCTTGGGATGTGGAAGGTCACACAGCAGGAACCCTCTAGCAAACAGGTCAGAAGGGGCCTCTGAAAGCTGCCCCTTGGCTGCCCTGCCATGGGGGGAGGGCTGTTTGAATGGAATTTAGTTTTACAGAAAGAAGAGGAGGAAGAAGAGAATGACTTTCAGGCTGTGGTGAGGGAACGGCTCTCCTTCTGACACTGGTTTGTTCTGCGTTGCCTCTGCCCTCTCCCCAGGCAGACCAAGGCTTAGGAGCCACGGAGCTTTCACAAGTTCAGCTGCTGATCTTCAGCCATTGGTTCCCGTCAGTTAGGAGTACTTGTAGGGAAGAGTGACCGGGACTGTGAGAAACGATTTTAGGAGCTCAGAAAGAACAGGTTCTGGGGCAGACATTATAGATGGGTAGAGATATGGGTTTAGTCTCAGTTTTGCCACCAACTAACTCTATGCTGTTGTGCGGATCACTTACTTTCTCCTGGCTTCATTATCCAGCTGCAATGAGAACATTGGACTGTATTAGCTATAAGATTCCTCCTACCTTAGACTTTGGTAATTCTAAATGCCAGCAGATCGGCCTTGAGGAAGAAGGAACAGACTGCTTCAAAGAGACTCCAAGGGGTGAAGATAGGACCACTGGGTGGAAGTTGTTATAAGGCAGAGTCTGGCTCAATATAAAGAACTTTTAACAGTATAGAATGAAAAAGGATGCTTCACCATACCTGAAGCGTTTGGTCAGAGCCCAAGTTGGGCATGTAGCAGGAAAGGTAAAAGAGGGAATATTGAACACCAGACTCGAGCTGCGATTGCCAACATTTACTTTAATGCAGCCAACTATAGTCTGCAAATGATTTTCAAAAAGTCAAATAAATTTGGTTGAATGAAGCAGGAATGAGATATCCCATAACTCTGTCTTCCTCTAATGTCCCCTCTGGAATCTCTGGGGACATTAGTGCTCCTCAGTACTCAGTTTCAAAAGCATGGGTTAATATAGTCCTTAAGTGCCCTTCCTGCCTTGAGATGTGGGGCGACCTTCAAGTTTCAAGGGTTTGACGAAAATGTGTTTTACATGGATCTGCACCATTGGCTGGAGCCACTGGACCCTCCTGTCTCAAGAGGTTTTGTCATCTGGAGCCAGTGGGACTCTATGCTGATCTGTAATAGCTAGTGCAGAGCTGAAATGATAGGGAAGAAAATCCGCTGAAAGGAAGAAGTCACCAGCTCAATTACCAGAAGTTCTTTTGCTATGATCAAAAATAAAAGCCAGTCCTTGGCAGACTCATTGTTTATGTGAGGCCTTATGCTTAGTTCTGGGAATGCAGGGGTCAGTCAGATGTAGCCATTGTTCACCAAGAGCTCGTGGTCTATGGAAGAGACAGGAAAGAAAAGAGGCCAGTGCAGAACAGTGTTATGTTTTATAATGTAATAGCTATGGACAAGATGGGAAGGGAGGCCAGGAGGTCGCTTGACAGGCCAAGAAGGGGGCTGGCAAAAACACACTCAGTGGAGAGTCCAATATGAGAATTCACTGTCTGTCTAAGAAATAGTGAATTGTCCCATGTGGCTCAGAAATATAGGAATGAGATGGGAGAGGAAGCAAGAAGGATAGGCTGTCTAAGCTTGAAAGACCTTGAATGCCAGAGCAAAGAAGTTGAACTTTGACCAAAGGTAGGAAACAACCAGAGATTTTTGAGGATGCCTGAATTTTTCTGGAAGGGTGACCATGGTGGCAGGAAGACCAGTTAGGAAGTGGCTGCAAGCGTCAAGTCCAGAGCTGCTAGGGTCCAGACGGAGGGAAAACTGAACAAAGCGACAAAAAAGGGGTAGATTTAGGAAGCCTTATAAAGAGGTCCCATGCACACAACTAAATGGCAACAAATTAGAAAGGTAAAGTTCAGGGAATGCCCGTGATTCTTGCTCGAGTGAATCAGTGCATGGGGTTGCTTTAACCAAGAAAGTGGATTCTGGAGAAAGAGGAGGTTTTCAGAGGAATAATAAAGAATTATGGTCTTGCAAATCAAAACTACATTGAGATACCATCTCACGCCAGTTAGAATGGTGATCATTAAAAAATCTGGAGACAACAGATGCTGGAGAGGATGTGGAGAAATAGGAAAACTTTTACG
>NW_016107897.1:170460-173141 GCF_001604975.1 Cebus imitator | reverse complement strand
CAAATCACACTGCCACGTGTGTACCTATGCAACAATCTTGCATGTTCTTCACATGTACCCCAAAACCTAATATGCAATAAAAAAATAAATTAAAAAAAAAAGAATTATGGTCTTTAGTGTTGAACTTGAAGGATCCACGGGACCTTCTGGTGGAAGTGTCCAATAGCAATTCCCAGGCCGTTTTGAGACCTGTATCTTCACCTGAAGTTCCCATGCTCTCTCCAGCCGCTGATTTAGAGTGGCCTACACTGTGAAAATGGCCATCTAGCCTATGCCTCGAGACATACACCTGACCTACCTCTCTAAACCTAGACCTAACTCTGTCTTGCACTCCTGAAAACAGCAAGTGAGAACCTGGGCTTCCCAGCCCCTTGGGCCCCAAAGGAAGTCCTTACACTCCTCCACAGACCTGGAAACCCCTCCCCCATGCCAAAGAACATCTTGAAATTGCCCTTTCCACTGACCCTACCCCTACCTCACCTTCCTTTTAGCCTGACTTCTGGAGGAGAGGGGGCTACAGGGCGCGAAATCAAAGTGCAGAGAACCTTGAGACCTTGTAGTTCAACCTTCTCATTTTAACAGAAAAGGAAACTGAGGTCCAGGCAGCAGAGGTGACTAACTCAAGGTCGCAGAAGGAGTTAATGATGGAGATGAGACTAGATCCTAGGTCTCTCAAGTCACAGCCGAGCATTTTTACCTTGACTGAATTCACTATAGATCATGGTTAAAAGATTTCCTGTCTCAAATGATAATAAATTCCAGATGCCCCTTAACTAAGTAGATCTTTATACTATTCCAAGTTGCTGGGTAAAATATCTGTCAAATGTTAGATAAGCCATGCCCTGTGAATGTTCTTTGTAAAATAACAAATGTTAAATGACCAGATCTGTCGAGACTTAGTTATAAGAATGATTTGGTCATTTTCAAAAGAAAGGATGTGGACTGAATTATTATTATGATGATGACTTTCATATGCTTAGTATTTTTGTCTACTGCCCTTCTGAGCCTTGGAGGTGACAGACAGCAAATAGCATGTTAAATAAATGTACGTGCTTCTATTTTCTACCTTTCGAATCTGTCTACCCACCCCCTCAGAGTTCGGGGGAGGGGTCTGGGGCAGCTGATGGATGAGTCTGATGCTGAGGCCAAGCCTGCAGCCAGACTGGAGCCAGCTGGGTTGCGAGCAGGGGCTCTTGTTACAGGCAAACTATTACCCCCCAGGCCACCTCGGCCATTTCAGCAGGAGCCTGAAGTGAAGTCCTGAATGGCTCCAGGCAACAAAAGGAGCTTTGTGCACTGGGAGCAGCGGACCTCGGGGAAGATTTGGTGCAAAGGCAGTGGGAGAGAAGGTCAGCAGCCTCCTCACCTCTGCAGGCTGCTGGGAAGGGAGCTAATGGACTCCACCGAGTGTGGGGTTTGTAAGTCAAGGAGTCATTGAATTTCAGAGCAGCAAGATACCTTAGAGGTCATTTAGAGCAAGGTATTCATTTTATAGTTAGAGACACTAAGGCCCAGAGAGGGAAAGGGACAGGCCCAAGGACACACAGCTGGCAAAGGTCACAGCCAAAACTGGAACTAGAGGAACTAGAGCTTCTGGCCCCAGTCAAGTATTCTCACTTCAGTACTTAAGAAGCAGTTTTGAATTGTGGGTTTTATTTGGAGGAAGAGGATTCCTTATCATCTTAGGAGCAATTAGTGCTCAAGCAACAGGATATGAGGGCCTGGAAGAAACATGAAGTGATGCTGGGAGCCTGAGAGCATGTAGCACATCTCGGAGTGAGTCTCTAAGGCCTGATCCTCCTCCTGAGCTGCTGGTTTTACTACTGCTACCTCTGTGTTTCTCTGTGTTTGAAACATATTGGCATAGGATGATTTGGGGCGGTACATTGGCATTTGAATCATGATAGACATGTATTTAATTTACTACATGTTAGGAAAAATGTAACTAGTCCCTCAAACCTAATTTCATAGATATTACTCAGGGTGAGGTTATTATTTAAAATAGGGTTGATTGAAAGAAAAATACTAAGTATTTAATGGCATGGTTGATGTGATGGCAAAAATTCTGAAGCTGATTCACAAATAACTGACGTTTGGAAAACACTGTGCTAGTGGCTTCTTGGACTGTGATAGCAGGGACTTCAAAAGTAATTCAGGTCATAGTCTTGGGCCTGGGCAGCACTGCATATGTTGAAGCCAGTTGGACATTCTTAATGCTCTCCTATAAGGTGGTACCAAGCAATCCTATGATAGCCCTTCCAAGGTTTCCTCTGTCAGTGGGACCACTAAAACCAAAGCAATGGTGTGTCAGATAAATCTTTACTTGATTCATCCTAATAGAAAGAAGATGAGCTGGGTATGGTGATGCACACCTGTAGTCCCGGCTTCTGAGGAGGCTGAAGTGGGAGGATCCCTTAAACCCAGGAGATTGAGGCTGCAGTGAGTTATGTTGCACCACTGTGCTTCAGCCTGAGTGACAGAGACCCTGTCTCAAAGATAAAAAAGATGGAGGGGAGGAAGGGAAGAGGAGGGGAGGGGAGGAGAGGAGAGGGGAAGAGAGAGAGAGAGAAAAAGGAAGAAAGAAGGAAAGAAAGAAAGAGAAAGAAAGAAGAGAGAAAGAAAAAAAGAAAGAAAGAGAGAAAGAGAAAGAGAAAGAAAGAGAGAGAAAGAAAGAAAGAGAG
>NW_016107897.1:158341-170183 GCF_001604975.1 Cebus imitator | reverse complement strand
CAACTGTCAGCCTTGTCAGTATCTTGACATTTTTGTCACTAAAATGTCCCCTGCTGGTCCTCTTCTCTACCTCTTCTGTTCTGCTCTGGTGGCTCTTGGGAGAAATGGCATAGGAGAATGCGACAGGTTCAATGTACAGATGAGATCACTGAGGTTCAGAGACTGGAAGGCTCTTACTTGGTATCATTCCACCATGAGTGGCACAGTCAAGACCGGGTCCCAAAAGAATGTCGATTCTACCACCCTGTATTTCCTGTCTCGAGATTCCTGCTTCACGGCCCTGTCTGCAGCTCCCCTCAGCCCCACCCCCAGGTCAGTTAGGCAGTGCCAGCCCCTACCGCAGTCCCATCTAGCACAGCTCACTTGCTTCAGACCTTATAAATTCACTGAGGGCCAAGAAGTTGCTAACATTGATCACCTCTAAGAGGACTGCTGAGTGGTTGGGGACTTGGGGTGAGAAGAGACTTTGGATTTTTGTACTTCTTGAATTTTGAAACCTGTGAAGGTATTACCTATTTCTCAAATCATGCATAACAAAACAGATGAAAAGTTCTGCTCACTCCCTGACCTAAATTTCAGAAACAATCAATCACATTTGTTCAGCACTTTGACATTTGTACTGCATGTATTGTAATCCATATAAGAGTCCCATGCAATAAGTTTCATTTTGCAGATGTGGACACCAGTCCAGACAGAGGAAGCTGCTTGCCTGGGCTGACACAGTGAATCTATGATGAAATTTGGGCTAAAATCCATGCGCCTTGATTTCCAGTGCCTTGCTGCTACCATTTCCACATCCACATAAACTCATAATTTATGCCAGATTGTTTTTGAATCTGCCTGAGACAATGTGTTCCCATTTGCCTTTAAATAGACATTTTCAAACTTTAACCTAAGAAATAGCAGAAAGACCAGTCCCATCTCAGCTTTGTAGGTGGCAACCTCCTCTGCCTGACCCCACCCCCCAAAGGATACTCCTGTATCCTCTGGAAGCCACAGACCACTCAGCCACTTGGTGCCCACCCTCCCAGACCTCAATGCTGGCAGCTCTGCCTGGCACAGATATTCTAAAGAGGTAACTTGGCAGCTGTGAGTGCATTCGTCTGGGGCGGGAGTCACTATTTCAGGGCCTGAGGGGTTTCTTTTTAGCCTTTGCAGCTGGTGTCTCTGAAATGGAGAAGTGTGTCCTTCCCTTAGCATGGGCAGTGCACAGACCTTGTGCCCCCAGAAGTTTCTGTTGCAAAGCAGAAACTGCCCAGCAAGAAGCCGTGGAATGATGATGAGAGGGGAAAGGCAGGGTGGGGAAGTAGAGAAGCAGATGTATGCTGCATGCTGATCAAAGCAGTGTTCCTGCTTCAAAATAAATCTTCGCTTATCTGCTGTCATGGCAATGCAAATAAACCCCTTAGCCCGTCAGTTTTTGCTTTGTAGCAGCCACCACCCAGAAACTCAGAGTCGTAAGATGGAAAAGTCCTTGGGAAGTCACTAGAATCCCCTCTCTGCATCCTGGTATGATTTGCCCAAACCAGCTCCAACTACTTTGGAAGGTCCTTATTAGTAAGGGTTCTGGTTTTCTCTTCCAATGTCTTTCCAGGATGCCTCTCACAGGCCCTTAGCATGCCGCTTGTTAATTGATGCCTTTCCGTTTTGGCAACCCCATCCCTAACTGTCACCTAGGGGCTATGTTCATTCAAGTCATGAGCTCATCCTGATGAAAAATTGGAGCCAATGAGAATGGTAGAAGTTGGGCTGGAGCCAGGAGGATGGCCTTGATGACCTCAGCAAAGCCCAGCTGATACCAGGAGTTCAGGCACTGGCACCAAACTCTTCCCTGACCAGTAGCCTTCTTTCTCTTCCTCCACAAAGCTGTTATCCCTCTCTAGACAACTGTGTCCTCAGTGGAAGGTAGTTGCTCCCAGAATGCCATCCACTTATCCACACCCAAGTAGGACACCAGAGTCAGCAAATACATAGAAAGCTGGGCTCAAAGAAACTTGTGAGAGAGCAAAAGGGAAAGGCTACACATTTCCCCTCAGTCTAATGAACTCTGAAGCCTACCTCCTCTTGGAAACCTTCTAGATAAAGCAAGTGCTGGGAATATGATAGACAGTGAACCCCAAATGCCAAGTCTCCTTCCTTTATCCTCCACTTACCTGTTTTCCCTCCTGATGTATCTCCCACCCCTAAATACACTTCCCAGTGGAAAGAGGGCATTTGAGAACAAGAGTTGTATATGGGTGGCTGCCACTTGCTGAAAGCTCTGGAGGGAAGTCCTCCTCTGGCTCTCCGGCAAGAGCAAAACTTCCAGCTGAGAAATAAAGAGGCTCTGCACGTAAGCCAAAAAGCTGGGCCCAAGTAAGACAGTAGATGTCCAGTGGAGGGAGACAGAGAGGATGTCTCTGCCTTTTGCATCTCAGCCTTTGGCTCTGCTGCCCAGAGACCTGATCAGCTGTCACATGAGAACCACTGAGAAGCTCAGTCTCTTTGTATGCCACTTGCAATGCCCACCTCGTGTACTTACCAGCATTCTTCTTCACTTGCAGCAATGGGAAGCACTGTGAAAGAAACAAAGAAGAAGTCAAGGCAGTGCAGAGATGCAATATCCGAACTGAAAGCGATCTTAAAGTTAGCAAATTTCATCTACCCAATTTACAGAAAGACACATGGAGCTGCAAAGAAAAGGAAAATAAAGTAAGGACCAAAGTGGAGCCCAGACCCAGACTCCTGGCAGCCCACTCCATAAAACTGTACTTTCTGCTACGCCATGGCTGATCCTGCTGGCTCACTTCACTCTCCCTGAATTGAGAGTGCCCCCAAGTCAGGGAGTTGGAGACAGTCTGCCACAGCTCACAGTACTGTTTCAAGGCCTGATAAGAGAGATTATCAAAGAATATGTCAACATTTGCTTGGCACATACCATCTTTGATATATAGCATCAACAAGGCTAGAAGCAGGGTGTGTTGGTGGCAAGAGCAATATTTAGAATTGGAGAGCCCGAGTTCAGGGCCACTTTCCCCTGCTTACTGATTACATGGCACTGAACATCACTCATAACCTCTTGAGCCTCAGCGTCTGCATTTATAAGACTAGGAGAGCACCAACCCTGGCTTCACAGGCTTTGTGACAAATTAACGTACATGAAGGCACTTTTTAAAATGATTAAGCAGTCTGTAAATTCATACATCCAACAGATATTTATACACTATCAATGCCCTGCAGAGCAGTATGCTAGATGCTAAGGATATAGCAGTGGCCTAGACAGATGAGATTCTCATGCAGCTGAACTCCTAGTGGGAAGGGACAAACGGTAAATCAGTAAACAAAGAAATAAGGAAATTTCAGGCATCACTAAGAATCAAGAAGGAGAAATTTTTAAAGACAGGATGAAGGTAGAGAGTGATCGAGTAGGGGGAATAGGGAGGTGGCCGGAGGGGTCTCTCTAAGGAGCTGAACTTTGAGCAGAGACACAGATGACAAGAAGTTGTCAGCGGTGTGAAGAGCTGACTGAAGAGCATTTCAGACAGAGGGTGAAGAGAGACGGGAAGGCCAAATTATGAGAGGCTTTGAAGGCCAGGGTGAGGATTTGGGCTTTAATTCAAATTACAGTAGGTAGCCATTGGCAGATGTAGAGCTGGAGAATGACAAGATCTGGTTTCTACCTTCAAAAGGTCACTCTGGCTCCTGGGTAGAAAGTGGATTGTAGAGCCGGGGTGGAAGTGGGGAGATCTATTAGGAGGCTTTTGCAGCAGTTCAGGAAAGCAGTGTCAGTGGCTTGGGCTAAAATGGCAGTAGTAGAGACATTCATTCAATAGCTAAGGAGGAGAGAAAAGAAAGAAGGAAGGAAAGAAGGGTACTTCTTAGAGGTAGAAGGGTTTTCTTGCCTATTCTGCTTTTACGCAGCCAGCCTCTAAATTAACCAAGAGGTTATCAGAAAAATAGTTGCCATAATATGTGTCTATCTCTTATACTCTGCACAGTGACTGCCACACCAGGTACAGACACTTGACCACAATGATTCCTAATCTTAAGAGATTTGGTTCAGCCTTAGATCACCCTAAAGTGACTAAAGGTCAGATATGCCCTTGTAGGCCACAACTGGCCACAGGAGAGAGGAGGGATGGGGGAGGTCCTCCTGAGTGTTCACTGGCAGGGCCCTAGAGGGATGTTAGTGTGAAGGAGATAAAAAGTTCTAGAATGAGATCGGCATGACCACGGAAGCAAGACCGATAGAGAGCGACAGATACGAAAGTTTGCTACAAAGCTACAAAGTGGAACTATGATGAAGCAAGTCAATATAATTCTCAGTGGTGGACGAAAGGGGAAGAAAGGATGAGAAAGGGTGAGAGAATTGAAGAGAAGGACAAAGCAGGCCCCTGTGAGGTCTTAAATATGACAGTTCTGGAAAATTAAGAGATGAATTGATGGTTGGGACAGATTGTACTCTATGTTCTAGTCATATTAAATCTCCTACCCCCCCACCCCAGCGCAACCCATCATAGTTTTAACAAAATTACAGATAGTTCAGGAGATAACTAGGCCTTAAATTTAGGGATTTATAGGTTGCAAATGAGCGACCTTCTTTGGCCATTACAACCATCCTGCATGGTAGATTTTATGATCTTCAGTGACACATAAGGCAAATGGGGCCCAGAAGTAAAATGATTTGCTAAAGGTCAAGGTAAATGTCAGAACCAAGTCTATGCATGAGGCCAATTGGCTCCCAATTTTATGGCATTCTATTTTTTTCTCCCTGGCGTCCAGAATAACCTGGATTGGATCAGGACCATGAGTCCCACTCTGCTTTTAACCTTAATCTTGATGCTATGTTGTTAGCTGAAAGACTTATAAGGGAAGATGGCATATGGACTTTTGCATTGAAGAGTTCTGCTACAAAGTAAAGGCCCTTTTTGTTTCCTTGTTGTAGGACATATCCCTCTGACTTGGAGGTTCTGAACCCAGAGGCGAAGAATCCAGCTGTTATAAAGACAGCCACTCTGGAGGAAGACCAGGATTAGTGGTGACAATCTTTTCATCCAGTGGGTCATTTGTTCATATATTCATTTATTTATTCATTCATTCATTTACTAGGTACCTCCTCAGGGCTAGGCCCTGTGCTAGGTACTCAGGAATTCATATAGATCAGACATATCCTCTGCCCTTGAGGAATTCACAGCTCAGAGGGAGAGTTAATCACATGCATAAATCATCAGAATTCAATATGAGTGCTATTGGAAAGTATAAAGCCTCGTGGAACTGAGCAGAGGGAGTAATTCGTTGCTGGGAGTGAGGGTACATTGTCACAAGGACCCTCATGAAGGAAGTAGCTTTTAGAACAGGTCTTGAAAGCTAAGCAGTTGTTCATCAAGAAGACAGGAGGAAAGAGCCTGGCAGGCAGAAGGGAGAGCATAGAAAAGGGTGAGGAGGTGTCAAAGCCTGCTGTTTGTCCCACCCATCAGTTTATCTCCTAATTGCCCAGAACTGTAACATTTAGGACCTCAGTTTAGATGGAGAGCAGAGTGCCAGACAGAGAGTGAGAAATGAATCTGAAGCAGCAGGTAGTAGCCAGATCATGAAGGGCCTTGTAGGCCATCTTAAGAACTTGGGACTTTATCTAGAGCCCCATGGGGAGCCATTGAAGGGGCCTAAACACAGGAGTAACGTAGTCAGATTTATGTTTCAGAATGTAACTCTAACTGTTGAGTGAAGGATGGATTGGGAATGGGGGCCTTAGGCAAAACTAGAGAAAAGGGGACCAGAGGCAGGACGCAGTGGCTCATGGCTGTAATCCCAGCACTTTGAGAGGCCAAGGCAGGCAGATCACCTGAGGTTGGGAGTGGAAGACCAGCCTGACCAACATAGAGAAACCCGGTCTCTACTAAAAATACAAAAAAAATAGCCAGGCGTGGTGACACATGCCTGTAATCCCAGCTACCCGGGAGGCCGAGGCAGCAGAATCGCTTGACCCCGGGAGGCAGAGGTGGTGGTGAGCCAAGATCACTCCATGGCACTCCAGCCTGGGCAATAAGAGGGAAACTCCATTGGGCAGCGGTCTTTGTAGGAAGAAGGGGACCAATATATGGATGATTTACATGGTAGACCCAAAGTAAATGATAGATGTGGGAGGATAAGAGAGGAGTCAAGGATGACCCCAGTGTTTCTGGCCTGGCAACTGGGTAGAAGGTGGTACTATTAACTGAGGTCAGGAACAGAGGAAAAAGCGATTTGGGGGTGTATGGGAAGGAAGTCTTCCTGTTGTAATCAATTTCCCCTTAGACCTGTTGGATTCAAAAAGGTCTGTGGAGCATCTGCTCCAAGCAGTCCACTAGGCACTGGGGTAGACCTGCAGATGCAAACATGCACAAAAGCAGATGTGTCTCCTGCCCTGGAGGAGCTCTCAGTCTAGTGGGAGGTATAGTAGCCAGGCAAAAAAAGACAGATGAGGAGTTTTTTCAGAGACAGGGGAAACACGTTGAAAGAGCGCAAAGGAGAAAGCCAGAGCCCAAAGGATGATAAAAGCAGAAAGATGGCTGCCGGGTGAGAAGTAGGGAGGTCTGAAAGGGGTAGTTTGGAGACAAGTTGCAAAGGCTATGGACAAGCTTTGTCCAGAACCGGGCCATCCTCAGCCACAAGTGGCTGGGATGGAGCTCACTCTCCCCGGCACACTCTTTGCTCAGCCTGCAGGCTCTAGGATCAGCCCTTGTACTGCTATATGAGGGGACGTCTGGAGAGACTTTTTGTCCTTGCCTCGCCTGGTTTCTCTGCTCCACCTCTCCCTTTCCTCCCTAACCACCTCCAACACCCCCACCCCCACCGCTGGCCAACCTTGTTCCATAGACCCAGGCCTAGGGCCACAGTCATGAGAGCACGTTCTTCACATTCCAGCCTCCCCCAGCCCTCTCAGCTGGGCCACACAGAGCCCTATTCACAGCCTGGCCCTCCCTTCTTCCAGAGTGGGCTCTCACCACCCCCAGGCCTAGCCTGAGTTTTGCCAACACAGATCATGCCACTGTGAAAAGCAGGTTCTCCTGAACCCTCTGGAGCTGACTCCTCTCTCTTGGGGTCTCTCAGCTGGAAGGTGGGTGCAGTCGATTTGGTCACTTGTACGTGCATGAGAGTGCACACCTGTTCTATGCACTTGGCAAACTTTCTCTAGGCTAGGCCTAGAATAGGGGCTGCATTGAGCCAGACTGTCGCGGGACACAGGGGTCAATCAGACACAGGCTGGTTTCTCAGAGCAGCTCACAGTCCAGAGACAGCTGAGTACAGATAGAGGGTGGCATGTGGGCTGAGGCTCAATTGAGCCTGCCACCAGGTCCTAAACTGGAGCACTGGTGTCACGGTGCCACTTTTAAACCTTGTGTCAATGAGCTGGAGACATGTGCTCACGTTCGGGATGTGATATCTGCTGGGGATGAAGTGCTACATCCCTGGAGGATGACAATCCTGTCCCTGAAAAGGGCAGAGGAGACCTGGTTTCGAGAAGGACTGGCTGACACAGGCATTCTGGGCTTGACCCTGTATCTTTGAACAATTCCTTGCTGGGCCTCAGACTTGTTACCTAATGAGAGGTAAGTGCCTGACAATTCTTATTCTTCCATCACAAGGAAGAGGGTGAGGAACACTCCCAGCTGTGAAGATCAATGGAAGAAATGAATTCTAGAAGGCTTTTGTAGAACTCAGAGTTTGGGACAGCTTTTTGAGGAAGCCGCAGAGCACTTGTCTCCTCTGTCTCCCCACTGAGGTGCAGGCTGTCCCACACTGGCTTGGAGTATGTGGGCCCCACAGAAGGCCTCTCGGAAAGGCTGACTTTCCATCTCTACCCATCAGGATGACTGTGGTCTAATACCTACTCATCCACCCTCGAAAAGGGCCCCCAACCTGTAGCCTCAGGAATGCTGATGGTTTCATAAGCCACCCCTTGGCAAAAATTCCTACTGCCTTTTGTGCTTTTCCCCTTAATTCCTTCCTACCAGTCATGCTAGGATCTCCTTTCCTCCTGCCTCATCCTGACTCCTCATGTGGCCTGCAGGGCTCCTCCAGGCCTGACTCTGCCTTTGAGCTGCTTTCCCTCAATCTTTCTCCAGCCTTGGGCCCTACTGTCTCCGCCTCCACAGCAGGCCAGGAGTAGGGCCAGGGAGGAGAGTCAGCAGCAGCTGCAACCCCCAGGGGTTCTCTGGATAATCTCAGGAATGTAATATCCCAAAGACTTGACTTTCCCACCAACCAACAGGGACCCTCCTTCCTGTCCAGAACTTGGGAGTCTTTCCGGGAGAGGGGCCCTATAGGGGTAAGTGTAGGAAGGGGCTGAAGGGGAAAGACACGAGGATTCCAATGTGGGATGGAGCTTCTTTTCCAGACTCTGAAGTAGTCTGACCAGGGGTGGGAGCAGGGGCGGGTATAGGAGGAATGAGGAAATTGCCTGAACAACCCACTTCCTGAACCTGAGTGTAGTCGCATCTGTGTTTTCCACTGTCGTTTCACTTCCACAGGATGTCCCCAGTTCTAGGCTCTACTCAGCCAGGGAATCAAGGGAATGATAGGTAAAAATTTTTCCTCATTTTATAGATGAAAAAACTGAGGGTTCAAGCTATGAGCCCAGGGTCACCTAGAGCAATCAATCAGCTGTCTTCATGTTCAACTCATTTTTACTGAGCACCCACTGTGTGGCAGGCCTTTTCACATAGGTCATCGTCGCAATCAATTATGAAGTGGAGAATAGTCTCCCCATGTTGTAGGTAAGGACACTGAGGCTCAGAGAAGAGAAGAAGAGGCAGAACCTGAGCGATTAGATCAGGGTCCTGTTTCCAGCTACATTATATCATCGTGCTACATTCTTCTCTCCAGCTCCCAGAAGGCAACCAACTCAAGGTAGAGGAAAGGGCCAGGGAAAGTCAGCCTGCATCCACTTCCAGGGCCTCAACTCCCGTTCCCCAAGTGCAGAACTCCCTTGCCTCTGCCCCTTGGCAGCCTCAGCCTTGGAACTGCCGATTGACCTGGACTTGTAAGCACCCTGGCAGCAGCAGCAGCAGCTCAACGTTTGGCCAGAGGAATGGAACTGAGGAGCTCCGTTCCCTGACCCACTGCAAAACCTCTGACCCCTAATCCCAGCAGAAGCTGCCTGAGCTGCTGCTCCTTGTTATTGTTACAAGTGACTTGGAAATGCAGGCCAGGCCCTGGCTCCCAGAGCTTCCCAGGCCCCCAGCTGTTCTCAGGCCCTGGAGGCTGCTGGGAAGACCAGGCTCCAATGTCGGCTCTTTTCCCTGAGCCTGGGCTCCCCAGTCTCCTCCCGAGGGACTTTAGTGGAAATCACTGACATTTGGGAGCAGAATTTTTTTTTTCATTTGGCCTGGAAGTTCATAGAAGTATATGTGAAATACAATGAGACTGTCAGAGCTGGAAAGGCTCTCAAAGATAAAGCAATCCAGCCTCATTTTATAGATGGAGAAATGCAGCACAGATTACATGAACATAGTGGACTTTGGAACTAGATTACCTGGGTTAAAAATCACAAATTCACCACTAAATGGCTTTGAAATCTTGGATACATTTCCAGACCCTTCTGTGTTTCAGTAAAATGAAGATGATGAGAATGATAGCTTGCCTTGCAGAATTATGGTGATGGTGAAATGAGTTAATACATGCGAAGGTTTGGAACAGCATACACCACACAGCACGTGTTCTATGCATATTAGTTGTAGCACTTCTCGACCTCTTGGCTAAGATCAAGTGCAAATATTAGTATTAGTTCTAACTTTCTCTAGTCTTTCAGGGTAAAAAACAAGGCTGGTATTGCCAATCTGCAGCCTCTTCCGCTCACTTCTGCCTCCCTCAACTTTCACCACAGCCATAGGAGGTATATCCTCCACCCCCCAGGACCTCCCACTTGTACACCTTTTGGCATCAAAGAACCTAAAGGCAAAGTAAGAATCTGTAACCGAAGAGACCTAAGTCAGAGTTGAAGCCTTGCCTCCTACTCCCCATCTCACCTTCCCAATGCTCATCCCCATCTCTTCCACCCACGAGAAAAAATGTTATCCAATCTCACATGACTCAAATAAATCATACCACTTTTGCTGTTGGGGCAGGGGTTAGGAGCTTTAGATCAGGCAAATTTGGCAGAGGGGTTCCCATCCTCATTCCCAGGCTGAGTCCAAGATTATTCCAGGCTTTGCTGCTGCAGGAATTACTCAGACTTCCCTTCGCCCTGAGGACTAGGTGGGATCACTAATCACAGGTACTAGATTAACTAAAACTGTTAACGACGCATTGAACAGTTTCATATCCTGAAATTTTCTGGACTGAATCAACCATGCCCACCAACAGGGCACTTGGGGGTTGAGTGTGAAAAACTCCTTTTATATCCACTAGACAGTAAGCCGCATGAGGTAAGGAACTACGGCAGTTTCGCTCAGCATTATGTATCTCCTCAAGGCCCATCACAGTGTCTGGCACATAGTAGGTCCTGAATAAATACTGTTTGGTTGAACTAGTGAAGGAATGAATTCCTTAAGGCTATTCTCAGCCTAAGAAGCCCCCCCGACATTTTGTCCAACATAACAAGAAATAAACATCTCAACAGGCTTTGGCATCATTATTTCATTTGAACCTTGTAAATGTACAAATAATAAAGATGGTCAATGCTTGCTATGTGCCACTTTTCTAAGAGCTTTATACATATTAACCCATTTAAGCCTCAGAACAACCCTGGAAGGTGGGTACTACTATTATCTATATTTTATGGAGCAGAAACTAAGGCTGAGAAAGGCAAAATAACTTTCTCATGGTCAACACAGCTAGCAAGCTGTGGCTCAGATAGGGGAAGGGCTTGACTCCATGTAGATGTTTTGGTCTTTTCACTGCATCAAGAACACCTGTTCAAAGTCCTCCACACAAATTTCAAAGTATCTTGCTCTTCCCCCTCCTCCCATTACCATTCACCCTCAACACCTCCACTCAGGACAAGTCCCTTGGATCTGTGACTCTTCCCTCACCTGTCTCCAAGCTCACTCTGCATTGAAGACACCCCTTGCCCTTTTCTTCCAAAGATTATTCCTTCAGATTCGGATTCAGTGGAGCACCTACCACATACCAGGCTTTTACAGATATCATCATGCTGGCAACGTCATTAAGTCTTATCCACTGAGGAGAGGTGACATACCCAGGACCATTCAGCCTAGATGTGGCAGAGGTGGACGCAATATCCAGGTCAGTCTCACTCTATGTCCAGTGCTCCTGGACTAAGCTGCCTTCTACTCTGGTCTTCACACTAAGCTGCTTTCTACTCTGGTCCCAGAAACTCCTCCAAGAAAGCTTCCTAGATTATCCAGAAATTGCCTCATGATTCTCTTGAACGCCATCCATGCCTATAACCTTACCACAACCTATTATTTTGCTCTACCCCATGTGCCTGTGCCTCAGAGATACACAGCATGTGTCCATCATCTAGGCATCTTATGATTAACCATGTCAGGAACAACTCACAGTCTGGATTTTTCACACATGTAGGGGACCAGTACCTATCACCCAGCTGACACGTTATTTGAGTGGGCTGTGGAATTCTGCAGAGAGGATCCTGCGAGTGAACCTTCCTTCTATGGGGTATAGGCCCTTACCTTTCCCCCTCTAAGTGGTTTTTCCATAACCTGAGAATCTTATGTCATAATTTCTTTCTTTGGAACAAGTAATTGAGATGTGGCTGGCTGTATATACTGTCCCACATGTACACATGTACATTACTACTTCCATTCACAGACACACACACACACACACACACACACACACACACACGCACACACCAGACTTATGAACGGACCTGTGACAGTGACCTGAGATAAAAGAGACT
>NW_016107897.1:156131-158136 GCF_001604975.1 Cebus imitator | reverse complement strand
CCGAGGTCCCTTTCCAGCCCCAGGAGTTTGTATACATTCATGTGTGCCCCTGAATTCTCGACACTCCCCCTGCCCCTTCCACAAAAAATACACACTGCATGTGGCAAATTAGACTTACTTGGGATGACAAGGGCAAAGGAATGAAAAAGTAGAGACATCCTGGAGGCTGGGAGTGAAACTGCTGAATCACCCTGTCATTGTCACACATTCACCCCACATCCTGCCAGGCTGCTTTCTAGGCAGACTGGAAAGCTGAGAGTGGGCCTGGGGGCAGAGAGGGGCTGGCGTGTGGGCAAGCACATGCAAGGAGGATGCATGCTTACCTCGCATGCATGCATGGGTGCGTGCACGAATGCGAGCCTGCACGGGGGTGTGAAAGCTCACACCCATATGAACAGGTTCCTGGGAAGCCAAGCATAAGAGCAGCCATATGGAAGTCTCATGCATACTTGGGTAAGAGCAGTCACAGGAGAGGATGCTTGAGAATGCATGCCTGGGTGAGCTCAGGAAAGCCTTTGTGCACATACACGCTCATGTGTGTGACCTAAGTATGTGAGTACGGTGCCCAGGGAAAAGCATGGGGTCCCATGTTGGCCCATGACTGGGAAGTTCACCTCTATGAGCCTTCTCAGTCCACAAGGGACTGTCTGTTCATGATTTTCTTTAACTCCCATAGAAGCCTTGTGGTTAGGTGCGGCAGGGTTGTTAACACATATGTGTATGTATGCATGTGTGTGTGCGTGTGACATGTGTAGAGACATCCCCCAAGCACTGCTTTTAGATTTTACCAGAGACAAGTTGTGTTTGGATTTTGCCACAGAACAAGTAGGGAGATTACGGTATATTACACAGATCTAATTGGAATCCTGCTGTGTCCTGACACCCTCTGAGACCTTGGCCACATCTCTCCCCTCTCTGGGCCTCAGTTTCCTCACTGGTAGTTTGGAGAGAGGAAGAGAGAAGGAAGAATAGATTACCTCCAAGGGTCTTTCCATCTTCAATCTTGTGTGATTATCTACCTATGTTATAAGAAAGGGGAACTAAGGGACAGGAGAGAGAATTGAGCCTCTCCACATCACCCAGAGATCATGGTTGAGATGGTGCTCCAGGCAGATTTCCCACCTCCCAAGCCAGTGCCCTCTAGGGCCTGATATGTCCACCTGAAGCCAAGTAACATGAGATAAGATTTATGTTCTGGTCACCCCTTATGTGCATAACACCATGCTAAGTGCTGGAAGGGAGCAAAAGGACACATCAAAGAAATGGTTCTGCGTGTATTTGTGTGTGTGTGTGTGGTGTGGGGTGTGTGTGTGGGGGGAGCAGGTAAGAAATTGACTCATATGCATGTTTGGTTGTACCGAGGGGCCATAGGTAGCTTCTGGGCCCTGACTGGCCTCCAGGGGAAGACACAGCAGACACGTATGGAACTATTTATACTGGGTACATCTCACACTCAAACGTCTTGCCCCTTGGCTGCCCCTAACACAAGAGCAGCTCAAAGCAATCCTGAGCCCTGGACTGGCCTCTTGCCACCTTCCCACCATCCCTGGCTTCTGAGGTGTCAATCTTCATCTCCCAAGTGGGTTGCTTCTGTTCCTAGTCCCAGGCAGAGTCAAAGTAGAGGGCTGAGGAGGAGTTGTGGAAAAGGAGCAGACAAGACCTGAGACCCTAACCCTGGAATTTCAAAATATGGAATAACCCCCATTCTTTGCTGTGATGCCTCCAGTATAGTTATAGACACAACCTTGCCAGGCGTGGTGGCTCATGTCTGTAATCCCAGCACTTGGGAGGTCAGGGGCTTGAGACCAGCCTAGTCAACATGGTGAAACCCCGTTTCTACTAAAAATACACAAATCATCTGGGCACGGTGGCACATGCCTGTAATTCCAGCTACTAGGGAGGCTGAGACAGGACAATCACTTGAACCTGGGAAGTAGAGGTTGCCGTGAGCCGAGATCGCACCACTGCACTCCAGCCTGGGCAACAGAGCAAGACTCTGTCTCAA
>NW_016107897.1:121410-156041 GCF_001604975.1 Cebus imitator | reverse complement strand
AAGGAAATTGAGGCTCAGAGAGGAATTGCTCAAAGGTACATAGTTAATATTGTGCCTGTGGGTGTGGGGTGGAATTGAAACCCAAGTTTGTCTGCTTCACCCCTCCTCATACCTCTTCAGTTGATGGAGGGCTCCATATGGTGTGGGAGGGAGGGGGCTCAGTTTCCCTATCAGGACCATGAGAAGTTTGAATAAGATGACCTGAGAGGGCCCCTCAGCTCTGACAGACTCTGTCCCGGCCATTCCCCTCCCCTTAGACCCCTCAGTCTCCCACACTCAGGGGGCCTAGCTCAGAGAGGGAGGGTGGCTCACAGCAGCCCATGCCTTTGACTGAGCTCCCAAGCCCAGAGAGCCTGCCTTTTTTACTGGGGCCTTGAAGCAGCAGCACTGGAAAAGGGAGCACGCAATCCAAGTGTGTGTGTGGATCTGGCAGGCGGCCTCTTAGCCCTGAGATCCAGCCGTGTGTTGATTCACACCTGCCAAGGACATGCGCAACTACAGACCTGTGTGTGTGCATGTGCATACACATGGGCCTTCATGCTGTGTGCATGCTTCTATGTGTCTACAGATTTGTTGGAGATGTGCCTGGCTGTGTCTCTATGTGTCCATCATACTTGTGCGCTGGCGGGTATGTATATGATGTGCCTGTGTGCCTGCCTCTGTATATGCGTGCATATGTGTGTGAGTCTACATCATGCTAGAAATGTGCACTGTCTGTGTGTACATGTGCATTTGCCTGTTTGTGCCAGGTGTATGTGTGTTCATCTCTGTGTGTAAGTGTGTATGCACACTTGAATGGTGTGCCTATGCATATGTATGTGGGGCTGAGTGTGCCCAAATGCACGTGTATGTCCTCTGTGGACATGCACATGAGCAAATGTGTGCATGTGTGCAAATGTCTGGGACCTGGGATAGAGATCCTCAACTTTCTATTGGGGCTGTCCTAGCACACAGTTTTGTTTTGTTTTGTTTTGAGACATGACTCAGTCTGATGGCCAGGCTGGAGTGCAGTGGTGTGATCATGGCTCACTGCAGCCTCGACCTCCCAGGCTCAAGCCATCCTCTTGTCTCAGCCCCACAAGCAGGTGATACAACAGGTATGCACCACCATGCCTGACTAATTTTAAATTTTTTTTGTAGAGACAGAGTCTTACTATGTTGCCCAGGCTGGTCTTGAACTCCTGGAGTCAAGTGATCCACCTGCCTCGGCATCCCAAAATGCTGGGATTACAGGTGTGACACCACACCTATAATTACTATACCTGACCTTCTTCTTCTACTGGCGGCCTCCTCCCCCTCCTCCTCCTCCTCTTTCTCCTCCTCCTCCTTCTTCTTCTTCTTTTGATAGGATCTTGCTCTGTAGTCCAGGCTGTTGGAGTGCAGTGATAAAATCATATAGCACACTGCAGCCTTGAACTCCTAGGCTCAAGCAATCCTCCCACCTTAGTCTCCCAAGTAGCTGGGGCTCTAGGTGTGCATCATGCATCACCACGCCCAGCTATTTTTTAAAAATTTTTAATAAAGGGTCTCACTAGGCTGGTCTGGAACTCCTGGCCTCAATCCTCTCGAATTGGCTTCCCAAAGTACTAGGATTGTAGGCATGAGCCACCGCGCCTAACCTAGCCTAACAGTTTCTAAGAAGCTGACAGGGGTTAGAACATGTTTGCTGGGCATGTGAGAACTTGGGGTAATGCGTGCAAAGAGATTTAAATCCATGCCAAGCACCTAGTACAATTAACCAGGGTAGTGGACAGAGGTGCCTCTCAGGCATCAGACCTCAAAGACACTTTAATTTACCCTTCCCTCATTGTTATCATTCCATCCAGCTCTCCATCGTCTCTTACCCACCCCTCTTCATTTCCACGGCAGCCACCTCCTTCCTGGCCTCTGCATCTCCGCTTGGGCCCCTCCACACCATCCCTACCGACTACTGCTAGAGAGCCTTTTCTAAAACCGTCCACTTACTATATCCCCATTGTACTGAAATCAGCCCCTTATCTACCAAAACAGCAGTCACCAGACTTTCAGATTTCATGGATAAGGAAAACGTTTTTAAATAAATAAATAGGGAAACAATCAGCATGTCGCAAAGTTTGTAATTTTGCTGAGGGCAGACATTTAAAAAATTTCTCACTCATATTTTGTAGGAGAAAGATCATTTGAACCCCCACCCCCACAGGAAGGACACAACAGTCTCCAAATAAAGAATAGTACTTTGAGTTGAATTAATTTAGGTTTATGAAAACTGCATGACATTATCCCTACTCTTCTCTCATTCCACCACAGATAGTTGAAAAATCTCCTTCAGGACGCCCACTAGGTGAGGACCATGAATCCACATACCAGTTCCTAACCCTTTGGGAAGCAGTCCCTGATTCCCCTTCTCCAGCCCCTATCCCCTTTAACCCTGCATTTGAGCCACATCACGAAAGAAGCCCTTCCCCCAGCCCACTACCATCTGACTGCCTCCAAATTCTAGCTCATGAAGTTCCCTCTGGCAGGCATGCCTGGAATGCCCTTCCCCCACTTTTGGACTGACAAACTCTTCTCTTCCTTTAAGCCTCAGGCTCAGCCCAAATGTGACCTCCTGTGAAACTGCTCCACGTCCCTCCCGGTGGAATGGACCTTTCCTTCCTGAAGGTCCCAGAATTCCTTTTATCCTGTCTTGCAGTCAGTCAGGCTAGTCATTTGAAAGTCTTCCTACTGGGTTGAACTGTGGGAAGCCACACAGTGTCAAGAAGGGGTGGACTTAGGAGCTCAGATCCCAGCTCTGCCAGTCACATATGAGCAACCTTGTAAATATCTCTTAACTGTTCACAGTGTCCTTTCCCTATCTATAAAAGCAGGGAAACAATGGGTTGTGCTGAAGATTGCCACCATATGAATGAATTAAAAGTACCTAGGTCTGGTATGTAGTAGATACTAAATAAATATTTGTTTCTTGGTTCTTAAGAGTGGAATCATGCTTTACACACCCTTGTGGGTTCTGCTGTGCTCATGTATCCCGCATGGCCAGGATATAGTAGATACTGAACAAATACTGACAAACTGACTATATAGCACAATGTCTGGCATATAGTAAGTGCCTGGTAAATATTTGTCACTTTTCTTATATTCTCTTTGAAGAAAAGCCATGTCCTTCTTTGTCTTCTTTTAAAAAATGAAGATGGGGGTGTCTCCCTATGTTGCCTAAGCTGGTCTAGAACCCCCAGCCTCAAGCGATCCTCCTGCCTCAGCCTCCCAAAATGCTGGGATTACATACAGGAACCACTGTGTCCAGCCCTTTTTTTGTCTTTGTGTAGCTCCCATGGTGCCTAGCACAGAGTAGGTGCCTTGCTATATGTGGATAGAAATTAATAATAATAACAATAGATACCATTGCTTGTGTGCATACTTCACAGCAGGCATCCTGCTAGGAAGTTTACACTCGTTATCTCCTGGATTTGCATACATTTACTATGTAAACAATAACACCAACTTCATCAACCCATAAGGTTGGTGTCACTATGGTCCTCATTCTAAAGCTGAGAGGAAACTGAGGCTAGTAGAGGTTAAGCATCTTGCGTTGGTGGCAAGATCTGGGAAGCCACAGAGGCAAGTTTTATGATAAATAGCCAACTAGCCGACTTGTTTGTATGGGAATGCAACAGAAGGTCACAGAACTGGTTAAGTGACAAAGGCGAGACTTGAACCCAAGCCTTTCTAACTCCGAGAGTCTCAGGTAGTCTCGGAAGCCCATCTGGTCTGTCTGTCAGCTGGCGCCCAAGGGTCCGCATCTGCCTCCTTCCCCCCTGAGCAGCGGGATGGGCTGCAGCTGGGCTGTCACTTACCTTCACCTTCCTGAAGCAAGACCAGAAAACGTCCAGCAGAGGCATGGTGGTTTGTGGGGAGCTGCTAGGGCCCGCAGGACTGTACCGGGCACGGGCTCCTCCCTCTCTGGGGACGAGGCTAGAGGAGACCCGGAGCTCCGCGAGAGCCAGCCCGGGACCTGCGCTCCATGAGCCGGCCCCGCGAGGGGAGAGGCGGAGAGCAGTGGCTGCCGGGGCTCGGCTGCCGGGGCTCAGCTGCCTGGACAGCGGGCGCCTCCGCCTCTTGGAGGGCCACCGAGGGAGGGATGAAGGGAGGGAGGGAGAGAGGCCGGCTAAGGAGGAGGGACCAGGAGGCGGGTCACTGATTCAAACTCGGCACCGTTAACCAGTTGGCTGGAACGGAACAGCAATGCCAATTGAAATTCCGTGAACATTACAGTTCCCCGGCTCCGGGTGTCCTGCCGGCTCCCCAGCCAGCCCCGCCACCTGCATGCTGGCATTGCCGGCCTGCTTGCTTCTTGGCTAACGCGCCAGCTCTCCTTGGGGACCTCTCATTACGGCCCAGACCACACAGGGCCTATGGAAAGGGTGCCAAGGAAAAGGGGCAAGGAAGGACAGCCCCGGACCCAGCAGAACACAACAAGGTGTGAGTGCAGTCCGAGGAAGAAGAAAAGCTTGCAGCCTTAGGAGTTCCTCTCAGACAGGAGCCCTGGCCCTGCCTCAGTGGATCATTCTCCAGCACTCTAAAGTGAGGACTCGACTCACCGTGGCATCTTGGAGAGGCCCCTTCCTCCTGGGTCTCAGTTTTCCCCGTGATACAATGAGATGCAGGGTTAAAGGTCTTTAAGTCACAAATCTGTTTGGGGTTAGGCACAGGGCAAGTCTCGAAGAAACTCCACTCTGGACAATCACAGTTCCTCTCAGAACTCCCCTGCTGCTCCTGGGAGTCCATAGGAAGTCAGGTCTTGCCCCAAAGAGAATCTGAGCCCTCAAATGCCATTTCAGCCATCCCCCTGCCTCAGGGCATAACAGCTCTCTCCGAGCTCAGATAGACTGGGTGTATGCCCTTTTCTGAACATCTTCTGAAGAGATGATGGCTTCCCTCCTTTATCCAGTCCCATGCTCAGGACCTTCTAAGCCCAGAAGTTTAGCCTGGAACTAAACTTGAACCCCCTGGATTCCCTGAAGTCACTTCTTTCAAAGGAAAGAAAGTTAGCAGTGGGCAGTTCTGGAGGCTTTCTGGGCAGGAAGCCATTAAGAAGCAATGACCCTCCCCCCCTCTCTGCCCCTCCCCAGACCTCAGAAGGCAGAGTGCCAGGGCTGGCGGCCAGAAGGCTCCCAGAGACCCCATGGCAAAAGGCCAGGCTTGGGTCTCTAGAGACACATGTCGCCACGAGGCCCAGAATAACTTACTATCCCTGGCCTCACTTCTCTTTTAGAGACCCAAGCTAGTCAGGCAAACGGCCAGGTCCTGGGACACTGGAAGGTCCTAGGCTACTTTAAACAAGCCTCTGCTTGCCCTCGAGGACTTTCTTCATCAGTGGCTTTGTCCGGAGGTTTGTCCAGAGGCTCTGCGAGGGTCCCCCCAGCTGTTTACAACTTACTCTGTGGCCCTCAGTCTCCTCGTTGGTACCAAGGAGGCTGCAATCACTGACCTCACCCTTTCTCTAGCTCCGATCTCAGGGGTGTCTCAGATGTGAGTTCTGTTGGGCTGTTTCGGAAGATAGTCAGCAAGCTTTCGACAAGTGGCTTCCCACCCACCTCCAGCTGAGCACAGGCTCATAAGGGGAAGCCCTCTGCATGTGGGGGCAGAGGAGTCAGAGCCCAGAGAGAGTTTTCTCCTTTGGGTATATGCCCTCCTGCCCTGCAGCCAGAGGCCTGAGGATGGAGAGCCAGGGAGCAAGTATTGCAGGAAAAGCTGCCTGCCCCTTTAGGATGGCCTCATAGCCTCTTGCTCTCTGGGGTTCACCTCCTTCTTTCCACTGTGGCCCCTCGGAGGAGATGTGTCAGCTGTGCCTCTGGGCATTCATTCAGGAGGCATTAGTGCACAGCACACCACACTGAGCTAAGAAACCAGGAGACTTCAGTTTCAGTTCTGGGCCTCTCATGCTAGTTTAGCCTTGAAGTGGTTTTAAGCCATGAACTCGGAAGTTGACTGCCTGGATTCAAACCCTAGTTCTGTTACTCTGTAACTGATGACCTTGGGCCTGTTAATGAGCCTGTTAATGACTTAGTGTCCTCATCTGTAAAATGGGGAATAATAATTGTACCTACCTCCTTGGGAGGTTTAAACAGAATGAATTAAAGCATGCACTATAGTGTCTGGCATAAGGTAAGTTCTCAATAAATGTTATTTGTGGCTCATTTCTCCATCAGGCAGGAAGGACGTTGGTGTGGAGGTTAACATACATATCAAGGACAATAACTACCGTGGCTTCTACGAAACCTCAGACCCACGGGTTTCATATTATTGGAGCATTTATTGCTTCCCCAAGGGTTGCAGTTCTCTATGTTTGCTCTGGCCAAACCAAGGAAGAAGGCATGCGCAGATTTATTTTTTTTGAGACGGAGTCTCACCCTGTCAACCAGTCTGAAGTGCAATGGCGCGATCTCTGCTCACTGCACCCTCCGCCTCCCTGGTTCAAATGATACTCCTGCCTCAGCCTCCTGAGTAGCTGGGATTACAGGCACCCGCCACCACGCCCAGCTAAGTTTTGTATTTTTAGTAAAGACGGGGTTTCACCATGTTGGCCAGGCTGCTCTCGATCTCCTGACCTCATGATCTGCCCACCTCAGCCTCCCACAAGTGCTAAGATTACAGGCAAGAGCTACCGTGCTCAGCCGCAGGTGCAAATTTTTACAGAAAAGATTTTGAGGAGATGAGGAAGGCTGGTATCTTTCAGAGTACAAAGTGATTTTGGAATATAAAGAATTTATTTGGGTTGAATAATATAGAAGTTTGTCACTGACCTGCGTTCCTGAACTAAATAATATAAATATGTGGGATAAGAAATGGTTTCTCTTCATAAATAATTAACAAATATTAAATATAAATGTTATTTGGCATTATTAAAGAACTAGAGGCTTTGGAGATGGACAGACTTAGATTTGAATCCCGGTTCTGCTACCTCCTAGCAGCGTACCCTTACAAAAGCCACTCCCCTTCCCTAAGCCTGTTTCCTCATCTGTAAACTGAGAGTCACTGCTTACATAAGGGGACTTCTGTTAGGAGTGAATAAGATAACATGCTTGGCACATAGCAAGTGTTCAATAAATGTTAGCTTCCTTCCTCTCTCATCTTCTCCTGGATGCTCCTGGTTCACCCTCCTTCTGGTAAAGCAGAAGGAACTTTGATTTGACATTATTAGACGTGAAATCAGATCCAAGCCCAGCTACTGTTTTGGCTGTGTAACTACCTTAGGCAAGTCACTTTACCTCTAGGAACTTTGGCGGTTTCCATGGCTATAATAGGAGAATAAGGATAAAGATCCCTGCTCACCTCCCAGGTTTGTCATTAAGAAAGAAGGAACAGGCCGGGCGCGATGGCTCAACGCCTGTAATCCCACCAGTTTGGGAGGCCGAGATGGGCGGATGACCTGAAGTCAGGAGTTCGAGACCAGCCTGACTAACATGGTGAAACCCTGTCTCTACTAAAAATACAAAAAATTAGCCAGGTGTGGTGGCAGGCGCCTGTAATCCCAGCTACTCAGGAGGCTGAGGCAGAAGATTCACTTGAACCCAAAAGCCAAAGGTTGTAGCGAGCCGAGATCGTGCCATTGCGCTCCAGCTTGGGCGACAAGACCAAAAGAAACTCTGTCTCAAAAAAAAAAGAAAGAAAAGAAAAGAAAAAAAGACAAGGAACATACAAGGCCTGATGTGAAGTGGGTTCTCTCACTTAACACAAGTCCGCCCTCCTCATCTCCCTCCTCCCTACATACCCCATGGGGGCTCTGAATCTGGTAGGTTCTCCCTTGCCTCACACCACAGCCTGCTATGACTGGCATAGCCGTCATTAAATCTGCTTTCTTTGAGTGGCGGGTATGGAGACCGTAGCAGTCAGGGAAGGTGGAACCCAGAGGGGCTGGGCAGCTGTGCACGGGCAAACTGGGAGGCTAGCCTATCAACCCTTGCCTGATCAGCTGCTTGATTTCCCCACCCGGGAACTGGCACTGCCCACAAGGGGTATCTTGTGTAAGGCCCAAGTAACCGGTCTATGCCAAGGAACCCAGGTGAAGGAGAAGACAGGCCTGGTATGGCTTAGGCCCATGAAGAAGGAAGAATGGCCGCCCTCCCAAAGGCACGGTGTCCATTCCTGTGCCAGATATTGAGCAGAGCACATCTTTGACTATTGGGGGACCAGAGAGAAAATATGGGATGAGAAAGGAAGTCAGGCCGACTAGAACAGGACTGCTGTACACTATTAAAAGTTATGAAGGATTTCAAGGAGTTTTTATTTATGTGGGTTACATCTATCCATATTTACTACATTAGAAATTAAGATGGAAACATTTAAGGAATATTGCTTCATTGATTCATTCATTGTCAAAGACATGCATAAGAATTAAACATGTTAATATAAATATTTTGGAATACATTTTTAATATTTTATGAAGAATAACAATATTTACGAAACAAAAATAAATTTACTGAGAAGGGTGGGAAGATTTTACATTTGTTGTTATTCTCTTTGATGTTTGGCTTAATAGAAGACAGCTGGATTCTCATAGCTGCTTCTGCTATGTGTTGAAGTATATGAAGAAAATCCTGCCTCCTGCAGATATATTAGTTTGAAAAGACCTCCTTGACACTTGCAAAGATTCTCAGGGACCCCCAGGGATTCTTTTCTTTCTTTCTTTTTTTTTTTGAGACAGGGTCTCACTCTGTCACCTAAGCTGGAGTGCAGTGGCACGATCATAGCTTATTGTAGCCTCAAACTCTTTCGCCTCAGCTTCTTAAGTAACTGGGACCACAGGCGCACACCACTACACTTGACTAATATATATATACATTTAATATATATTATTATACTATATATAACATTTAATATACATTAAATTGATGTAGCAGATATTTTCAGAGCATCCAAGGATCATAGCATGGATATATATAATATATATTATATGTTATTATAATTACTATATTATATATAATATATCATATATTCATGTTACATATTATTATAATTATTATATTAAGTATAATATATATTACATAATATATATTATAAATATAAATATCTTTAGAGATGGGGGTCTCGCTATATTGCCCAGGCTTTCCAGGGATTCTTGGACCACAATTTGAGAACCACTGCATTGGAAAATCTTAATTAGACCTTATTAGAGAGTCCTGGAACATCTGAGCTGGAAGAGTCTTGCAGAGCATCCTGTTTAAAACCCCTCATTGTGCAAAAAAAGGAAACTGAGGTCCAAATAAGGAAAGAGAATATCGAGTTTCACACAGAAAGTCAGTGGCAGAGCTCAGAGTTGGATCCAGATTTCCTGCTTCCTAGGGAATTTATTCTCCCACCACCTTTGCATAAAATACAGCTGTATATTCTAAAGGTGGCAGCTGTGATACACTGGAGAGTCCTCGAGTCTGGAAGATAGAGAGGCTTGTGTCCTAGCACTAGACCTGTCATTGATGCAGCAGTCAGATATTTTCAGAGCATCCAAGGATCATAGTATGGATGCCAATAAGGCAGTGAGCTTCCTGTCACTAGATGCCCACAAGAAAAGGGTTGGCTCAGCTAACCACTCGAGTTCTATTAGCCTCAAGAGCCCAAGAGAGGTGACTATAAATGGTACTTACACCACAGTTCAGGCAGGGTTCCCCATGGCACTGCCAAATCAGTCACTTTTCCACATTGAGCCAGGGACATGGTAGGCAGAAAAAGATTAGAAGAATTCCTCCTCATTTATTTTGTGAAAAATGATTAGGTATCTATTTACTTTCTACTTTTCATTCAATAATATCCATTCATCCATTTGACAAATGTTTATGTGACATCTACTCTCTGCCAGGCAATTTGCTGGATGCCTTGTTCCAATAAAAGTCATAAGTGATTTCAGATGAGAATAATATGTCTCCTTGCAGTAGAAAAGTACCTCTCCCATCTCCTTTTATTTCAATCTCTACCTGTTTATTTTATGCTCATTGTAGTGAGTGCCATGAACCCAATGAACCCTCGACTACTGTGTGTGTTGAAGGGCGTATTAGTCAGGATTCTCCAGAGAGAACCAATAGGATATATAATATATGTGTATGTATTATATATATAATACACACACATATAATATATATAATTGTATATTATATTATATATAATACATATATATTAAATATATATTATATAATACATATATATGTTTATAGATATATGAGAAGAGATTTAACAGGAGAATTGGCTCAGGCAATTATGCAGGCTGAAAAGTCCCACAACAGGCTGTCTGCAAGGTCTGCGAGCTAGAGACCCTAGAATGCTGGTAACATGTATGGCTGAGTCCAAATCTGATGCTTTAGAACAAAGGAAGCTGAGGTGTAACTCTCAGTCTGAGGTTGAAGGCCTGAGAACCCTGGTTTTTGGGGGGAAGCACTGGTGTAAGTCTAGAGTTCAAAGGCTGGAGAACCTGGAATTCTGATACCCAAGGACAGAAGAGGAAGACTGTATCCTAGCTTCAGCGAGGAAATCAATATATTCGCCTTTTCTGTTTTGCTCTCTGCAGGCCCCTAGCAGATTGCCTGCTCACATTGAGAGTGGACCTTCTCCACCTAGTCCACTCAGACTCATACCCTGATCTCCTCCAGCAACATCCAAAAATAATGCTGTATCAGGTTTCTGGGTATTCTATAATTCAGCCAAGTTGACACCTAAAACTAACCATCACAGGAGTAATAGTGAAGAATCAGAAAAGTAAACTTGAACAGAACTTGGCATTTGTATTTCATCATTTTTTTCCTGGTCTCTGATCATTTGCCAATCTTTCAATTAATGCATTCCACTATAACAGAGGGAAAGAAAGCTCGGTGGAAAGAAAATAAAGTTTCTAGCATTCCACAGGAAGGCAGGGACTTGTGAAAGGCACAAGTCTTGATTTCCATTTCCAATAATTACTGTAGAGAATAGAAGTGTAGAAGTCCTCCTATGAGAAAAACATTTCTGTAACAATCTCCACACAGCAGTTTATTCTCCTAGAGAGAAACATCCTATTTTACACAGCTCCTCAAGGGCAGAAACTTTCTCCTGAGGGAACATAGGATTCCAATGAATGTGTATTTTCAATGCAGAGCTACACACATTAGCATCTAGCACCTTCTACCATGTAAGATCACAAGATCTTATATCCAGGCCTTCTACTTTCACTCACGTGTTCATTCAGTAGACCTTACTGATTACCACTCAGTGCTTGGCACTGAGGATACAGAGATGATGATGATGATGATGATGATTTATAACAATGGCGAAGATTTACTGGGCACTTTTTGTGTACTCTTTCCATTCTAATTACTCTCATTTAGTTTTCACAATAACATTATGAAGAAGTTACACTTATAGTTTTCATTTCACAGATGAGAAAATTGAGTCCCAGAGAGGTAAGAAATCTTGCCCAAGCCCTAGTTCTGTCACTTACCACACAGCTGGTAAGTGACAGAACTAGGGCTCAAGCAAAAGCCATCCAACTTCAGAGCCCATTCTTTAACTCTGCCCTCTGTTCAGATATGACCCACACCCTGGCAAAGGGCTGACTCATGCTCCACAGGAGAGTTAAGCCAACCAGACAAAGAGCCTTGATCCAAAATACAATGTGAGGGAGTAGAAGAGAGACAGAGAAAGTATTATTGGAGGCTAGGTGAGGGTCAACTCAAGGAATAAGTAAGCTTGAGGGAAGAGGTGGCATTAGTGTTTACAGATGAGCAGGATTTGGGGAAGCGATGGGATGATTTTCTCGACAGAAGAAACAATATAAGCAAAGGTCTAGAAGTAGGAATTCAGAAGTTGCATATGAAGAAATTCATTCAAGAGGTCTGCAGTATAGGGTGCATAGAACCACAAATCAAATAGGGAGCAAATAAAAGTACAAGGTGCTGAGTTAAAGTTGAATTTCAGATAAATTTTAATACACGTATGTCTGAAACTCACCTTTAACTGGTGTCCTGTATTTTATGTAGCAACCCTAAGAGTGCATAAATGGGAAGCTAGAATGAGAAAGGGCAGATTAGAACCAGGTCATACAGGACCTTCAACATCAGGTTAGGTCATTGCCAAATGATCTTGCAGACTTGCCTCTTTGAGCCTCAGTTTCCCCTATCTCTAATGTGAGAGCACTGGACTAGACCAATGATTCCAAACTCAGTGCACAAGTATATTCCAAACTGCGGATTTCCAGGCTCTTCCCCAAATTTCCTGGATCAGAATCTTAGGGAGAAGAATCTGGTTCTCTGGTGATTGTGATGAACATCTAGGTTTGAAAACCAATGGACTAGGTGGCTCTAAGTATCCTTCTAGCTCCAATATTCTTTGTGACTGGTTCAAGAGTGATTATAACTGAAAGGTAGGCTATACCTTTCTACTCTCATGTCCCTGAGTCCCTTCCATCCCCCAGCATCCCTCACCAGTGAGAACCAACCATTTTTATAAAAGACTTTGGAATTCCCCTTCTATTCCTTTCCCAGCTTCCAAAAGGTCCCATGCCAAATGCCCATACTACAGGGAGTTCTGGTAGGTGAAAGGCAGCTTATCATTCTGTGTGTGTGTGCAAAATGTCCCTTGCCTGGTAGGAGTCTTTTGGGATGGGATGGAGACTGGGATTCTGTTTATCACAGGACCATCAAGGCAAACAGCCTGAAACTGAGGCAGGCCTAAGCATGATCTCTAGAAAAGACATGAGATACCCCTTGGAGAAGTGAAATTCCTGCTTTTGGAAAGTCTGGTCTTCCACTCAGCAGGGCCTGAGGTGGGAAATATCGACTTTCCAGCTCAGGAACACAAGGTCCCTGTCTCCTGCTACATTTGCTACTGCCCACAAGTAGTCAACTCAATGCCTCCTAGCTCCTGGGGCTCCTACTCCAACCAGCTTGGTGTGCTGAGAATTAGAGTCAGGGCAGGGGATATGAGATCCTCGAGGACCAGGCTCTGCTATGTTTCCTAGCCAGACCTGGCAGCCTCCACCTGGGCCAATCCACTTTACCTCTCTAAGAGGCCCACTTGCCAACAGGCCAATCCTGCTGGGCCTCACAGGAAGTGGTGGCAACTGGAGGCTGAATCCCATAGGCATCTGTCAGCAGGATTGTAGGTCATCATCAGCCCAGCACGTGATCAATTTCTGTACAAGGTGGTGGCACCAAATGCTCTGGCATCAGGGCTGTCGTCTTGGCTCTGACAGGTCAGCCAGAACCTGGCAGAGCTGAGAGAGCAGGATTGGCGGGAAGGGAAATAGAGAAGTCAAAGATCGGGGGAGGGGGACTGAGAAACAGGGCAGGAGAAAGAAACAGATCAGCTTGGAGCAAGGTCTGGGCCAGTGACACTCTGGGCCTCCTCTTAGGGCCCCTGGATGGCCCAATGGCATGTCTCAAGACATAACAGAGCTCAGCGAAAGCCCGAGTTAGTGGCAGCTAATGCTGGGGAACGTCTGCTAGGCTTGCTGGGTAGTCAGATTCCCTATTATGGGTGATCATGGCCACAGTTTGCTGAAGCAAACCCAGACGCCCTGAGAAATGGAAGGACCTGGGCAGGCTTTGCTACACTTGCAGTCAGACAGGCAGAACAGACAGAACAGGCTCTCTGGAGAGCTGAGGCAATAGTCAGAAGTGGGGACAGCCAAGGGAATAGCAGAGATCTTCAGTCTCACACAGTATCTTGGGGAAGGCACGGCAACCGATGAGGATTCCAGGGACGGGTGATGCCAGATACTCTAGGGGACAGTTGGTGGGGGGGGTGTGCGGGGTGTGAGAAGACCTTGCTGAGGGAACAAGGGCCAGACTCAAGTTTGTGAGTGGACCAGCAATAGCAAACCAAAGCTCAGCTATCACTTTACCAAGGATGGAACCCAGAGATCAGAGCTGGCGTGGGCAAGGTGGAGACTTGGTCATTGTTTCCAGTCAGAGCCCAGTGACTAGAACCAGGGCACAGGGCTAGGCCCAAACCACAGCAAGAGTCTGACGTGGTGACCAGCAGGTGGGCCCAGAGCTGCGCAGTGTCAGCATGGGGGCCACAGATGGAGCTGGGCCCGAAGGTGGGGTCAGAAGTTCTCAGCTATGGGGGAAGGAGGTGAGCAGCAGCTGAGCAACAGGCATGGTTAGACAGTAGACATCTCATAGGGCCAAGGCCAGTCCAGAGGTGCCTGCCGCCACCCCGTATTTCACACAACTCAGCTTGTACAGCTTGACTCAGACTGTGATACTATGGCAAGAAGGCTTCTCAAGAGGCCCAGCCTCAGCAAAAGCAAGCCCTGAGTTGTGAATCTGTGGCCTTCTTGGTGACTTGGTGACCCATGAGACCCGGGACAAGCCACTGCTGGGCTAATATGCCTCCATTTCCCTATATACTGTCAAGCCATAGAGCTGGAGGAAGAAAAATGTGTGGAATATGTGGAAGGGGAGAAAAGCAAAATATGAGCAGTAAGAGCAATGATAAGAGTGGTGAACATAAAATAAATAACAGGACAATAAGAAGAAAGTATAATGAATTCTAACAAAATAACCACAACCATGGTTAATATGCATCGAGCACCTACTATGTGCCAAGCACTGCTCTAAACGCTTTTCACGGATGACCTCAGTTCCCAGACTACTGAGTGGCCTTAACCAGCCAGGGCTAGGGGCTCAGCTTGTGGCCAGAATCAGAGCTTTCCTCTGGCAAAGGAACATTGGCCCTTCTCAAAACTGTAATAATTGCCATGGGCTTGTTGGCACTGGGACCTGATCACCAAGCCTGATGCCCCTCTTCTAGTGTCCTAGCCCCCAAATCGACAGAGAGTAGTTTTAGAGCTAACTCCTGACCCCATGCAAGCAGGGAAAGCACCATCCTGGCAGAGGAGGAAGAAGGAGGTGGAGGCCAGTCCTGTCTGAAGCAGTGCCTGACCATGGGATTTGGGACAAAGCACTTCTTTGCAGAGCTCAATTCTTGCATGTATACATTTCATTTATTCTTTAAACAAATATTTATCATTATATGCCAGACGTTGTTCTACTACTTACTGAGGACACAATAGTAAATGACAGCAGCACAGCCTCTGCCCTCCTGAAGCTTACATTCCAGTGGGGAAGACAAACTATAAACAAGAAAGCAAATAGGTAGAAAATCAGACCTTTATATTAGAAGGGAGGGAAGCCTAGGCTGAGAGACAGTAAGCGTACCTCATAGTCCTAGCCCAGCCCCTTATAGCTGGGAGAGCTTGGGCAAATCTCTGCATCACTCCAGGACTCCTCTTCTAAAAAATCTAGATAAAAGTCTCCATCCTGTGCACTTCCCAAGCGGCTATTTTTATGATGAAATGACAAAAAGGATGTCAGAGCAACTGAGGCTCTGTGAGTGCTATGCAAATGGAGGGGGCATTTATCAAAGTCCCAGTAGCTAAGCTGGCTGTGGGAGAGGCGAACTGAGACAAGGAGAGCGTTGTGCTTTTCAACTTATTTATACCTTTTTCATAAGACTAGAAGACTTTATGAGAGCAGCTTTGCTTTAACATCAACCTCTACTAAGTTAAACATTTAAATCAAATGAAACTCACACATGAGTTTTAAATATGCAGACACGTGGATACAATCCAATAATTTTCTCACTGGTTTTCAGCTATTCTTAATCCTGAGGATTAAACAAGTCAATGCATCCAAACATCTAAATTTTTTCTTTTCTTTTTTTTTTTTTTTTTTTTTTGCAAATTGAAAAACACCATGGAAATGTGTCATTTTATTTCCTCCTAGAATCCTCTAGTTTGAAATTATGCACTCCAATGCAGCCTAATTGTCTGCAAGGTCATGTCATTTGGGCATCAAAGGTGAACACATATTGCCACAGTGTTGGAATGGGATGGGTTCCTTGGGTCCACCTGAAGTCCTCAGAGAAGGAGGCCAAGCTGCACTAGGTCAGGCCACTAGTGGGGAGAGGACTTACCATCGTCCTATATAGAGAGAGGCCCTTGGGAGAAGAGGGACTTCATCTGGCAGCATAAAGAAAATAAGCCATTCAGTTAAATATGAAAAAACAGCCTCCTAACTCTTTTTCCTGCCTCCAGCCTTCACCCTCCACCCCTCCAGTCTGCCTTCCAACCTGGCTTACAAGTTGTGGGTAAGGCAATTCTGCTTTCATTTCAAAAACATAAACATGACATGGATAGGTTTTTGTAGCAAATAGTATTAACAATAGAGAAGTCTATAGACTTCTTTAACCTGGGGTTTTTTGTCCTGAGCACTATTAACATTTGGGACTGGATACTTTTTGTCGTGGGGACTGTCCTATGTCTTGTAAGATATTTAGCAACATCCCTGGCCTCTGCCCACTAGATGACAGTAGCACCCTTCCAGTTCTGATAACTAAGAAACATCTACAGACATAGGCAAATATCCCCTGGGTGGCAAAATCTCCCCCCACTGAGAACCATTGCTAAAAAATGCATGTCCCCCTTCACCTCTGCCAACCCAACTCCCGTCCTCAGAGATAATCATCATTTAGCATTGATCATTCCAGGCGTTTTCTATGTATTTTCACACATATGTACCTACCTAGCAATATGATATTTTCAAAATGCAGATTTGATTGTATTACTCCTCTGATCCAGTTTTCTCTCCAGTAGCCTGCATAAGAAAATGCAAAATTCTGTAAATTACTTTGGCCAGTATGGCCATTTTTGCGATATTGATTCTTCCTAACCATGAACATGGAACATTTCTCCATCTATTTGTGTAATCTCTTATTTCGTTGAGCAGTGGTTTGTAGTTCTCCTTGAAGAGGTCCTTTACATTCCTTGTTAGTTGTATTCCTAGGTGTTTTATTCTCTTTGTAGCAATTGTGAATCGCAGTTTGTTCTTGATTTGGTTCTCTTTAAGTCTGTTATTGGTGTATAGGAATACTCGTGATTTTTGCACATTGATTTTGTATCCTGAGACTTTGCTGAACTTGCTTATCAGTTTCAGGAGATTTGGGGCTGAAACGATGGGGTCTTCTAGATGTTACAGATTCAATGCTATCCCCATCAAGCTACCAATGACCTTCTTCATAGAACTGGGAAAAAACCACCTTAAACTTCATATGGAACCAAAAAGAGAGCCCGCATAGCCAAGCCAATTCTAAGCAAAAAGAACAAAGCAGGAGGCATCACACTACCGGACTTCAAACTATACTACAAGGCTACAGTAATCAAAACAGCATGGTACTGGTACCAAAACAGAGATATAGGCCAATGGAACAGAACAGTGGCCTTGGAGGCAACACAACATATCTACAACCATCCAATCTTTGACAAACCTGACAAAAACAAGCAATGGGGAAAGGATTCCCTGTTTAATAAATGGTGTTGGGAAAACTGGCTAGCCATGTGCAGAAAGCAGAAACTGGACCCCTTCCTGACACCACACTAAAATTAACCCCAGATGGATTAAAGACTTAAACATAAGACCTAACACCATCAAAACCCTAGAAGAAAATCTAGGCAAAACCATTCAGGACATCGGCGTAGGCAAGGACTTCATGACCAAAACACCAAAAGCATTGGCAACAAAGCCAAAATAGACAAATGGGACCTAATCAAACTCCATAGGTTCTGCACAGCAAAAGAAACAGTCACTAGAGTGAATCGGCAACCAACAGAATGGGAAAAATTTTTTGCAGTCTACCCATCTGACAAAGGGCTGATATCCAGAATCTACAAAGAACTAAAACAGATTTACAAGAAAAAAACAAACAAGCCCATTCAAAAGTGGGCAAAGGATATGAACAGGCACTTTACAAAAGAAGACATACATGAGGCCAACAAACATAGGAAAAAATGCTCATCATCACTGGTCATCAGAGAAATGCAAATCAAAACTACATTGAGATACCATCTCACACCAGTCGGAATGGCGATCATTAAAAAATCTGGAGACAACAGATGCTGGAGAGGATGTGGAGAAATAGGAACACTTTTACACTGTTGGTGGGAGTGTAAATTAGTTCAACCATTGTGGAAGACAGTGTGGCAATTCCTCAAGAACCTAGAAATAGAAATTCCATTTGACCCAGCAATCCCATTATTGGGTATATATCCAAAGGATTGTAAATCGTTCTACTATAAGGACACATGCACACGAATGTTCATTGCAGCACAGTTTACAATAGCAAAGACCTGGAACCAACCCAAATAGCCATTGATGATAGACTGGACAGGGAAAATGTGGCACATATACACCATGGAATACTATGCAGCCATCAAAAACGATGAGTTTGTGTCCTTTGTAGGGACATGGATGAACCTGGAAACCATCACTCTCAGCAAACTGACACAAGAGCTGAAAATCAAACACTGCACGTTCTCACTCATAGGCGGGTGTTGAACAATGAGAACATGTGGACACAGGGAGGGGAGTACTACACACTGGGGAGTTGGGGGGAAATAGGGGAGGGACAGCAGGGGGTGGGGAGTTGGGGAGAGATAGCATGGGGTGAAATGCCAGATATAGGTGATGGGGAGGAAGGTAGCTAATCACGTTGCCATGTGTGTACCTATGCAACAATCTTGCATGTTTTTCACATGTACCCCAAAACCTAAAATGCACTTAAAAAAAAAAAGAAAATGCAAAATTCTTAGCCAGGCAAATAGAGTCTTTGGGACCTAACTTCTTCAGACTTTTGTCCTGCCATCCCTTCCTTGTGGTACAGCTTCCCACTATAAAGGCTAAAAATGCCATAAACTCACCTTTTAAGCCTTTCTTGCATTTAGGGCATGGGAAAGGAATGTCTGATGGGGAGCTTCTCGGGAAGGTTTTCCTGTCTGCTATAAGAACACACATGGAATGAAGTGGTCCTCTCATTCTTCACTGTATGTCATTGAGCCTGCATGCAACACAAAATAACCACCTTGCAATCAAAAAAAGAGATGAAAGTTCATGCCTCTGCATGCCAGCCTGGGTGATGGAGCAAGGCCCTATCTCAAAAAAAAAATGAATTAAAAAAAAAGAGAGAGATGCCATTGACAAATCAAAGATGATCGAACAGAAGGATAAGAAAGCCTCTGAATCTTTGATGATGTAATTGAGCCACTGAACCTGCCTGGGAACCACCTACCTTTGAACTACTTATCATGTGAGATATTAAGCCAATGTGTTCATGTGTTCATGATACTTTTAGTTGGATATCCACTCACCTGCAGTTGAAAGCATCCAAACTAATACATACCATATTCCACCCATTTATGGTTGCCTAACACACCAGTAAATGCCTTTGTGCATGCTGGTGCCCCTCTCACCTGGAATGTATTTCCACCGTATCTGCATGACAAATACTCTTACATCAAGTCCCAACTTAAGTATTGCCTCCTACCCTATGAAGTCTTTCTAACCATCTTATATTCAGAAATGGCAAACGTTCCCCTCCTTCATGAATCTGTTTCATCTTGTTAATATTTTATTATAAAATGTATCACACTGAATTGCAACTTGTTATTCTGTGAGCTTCTTGAGGGATGAGGCTATATCTGATTCATTTCTGAATGAATGTGCTTATCTATGAAATAGAGTATACTTCGTAAATTTTTACTGAGTGGATGTCATGCCAGACCCCTATTGACTCCAATAGGGATAGCCCTGTGTCTGAGAGGCCCCAGAAAAGAGCTGAATCCGGAAAACAAGACACAGGGTTTACTGGAGACTTACATACAGGGTGGTCCAGGAGTGGTGGGCTGGACAGGAAAACCACTACCGTTTGTAAAAAGCATGCAGTTTATACAGCATTTTTACTTAGCACCCTTCCCCTAGCAACCTCCATCTAACCCAAAACAAAGTGCCTCGGTTCTTGCATGTCCTGTGTTCCAAGAATTGGTCCAGGGGTTCCGATGTTCTTCATAGATAAGGAATGAATCTCCGGGTTGGCCACTCCTGGATTCCTTAGCTTGGAACTCTGAGCACACATTCTTCTTAGACCATAGTGTCGTTCTCAGGGTATGCTTAAGTTATTACTCTTGGGTGCATCTGCCATGGAGATGGGGCAGGGGGGAGGAGGGTGGATGGTTAAATGGGTTCGTGAATGAATAAGGATATGAATGAGCTGACCAAGTCAGCTGGGAGGGAGATGGTAAACAGCCATTTCTCTGAGTGCCCTGCTTCACCCCATGCTGGCTGGAACCCTCAAAGATCAGGAAAGGGGAGGATTCTACGGGTAGGAGAGGCCTTTAGAGGACTTCACTCCATTCATACTGCAGATCTGCCACCACTTGCCTTGTCCCGTCCCCTTGCTCCTCACTACTAGGCTCTGCCTTTGAGTTGACGAAGAGCAACAAAGGTTAGCACTCATTCGTTCGTTCCAGAGAGAAGTAATCATCTCAGGGTACATGGTCCCAAAGAGGTCACCTAGCCACTTGTTCCCCAAAGTGCTAGGGGCTTGTTACAAGTGTGGAATATCAGACCCCAATCCAGACCTTTGAATCAGAGCTTGCATTTTCACAGGATTACCCAGGTCCTTCCCATGCACATGAGAGTTTGAAGAGCATGGCTGCTAATCTCTCTATGGAAGGAGGACGGCATTTGCTCAAGTCCAAACAAGTGGGGCTTCTCCCATTTGTCAAAACCTCATGGAAAACCATCCCAGAGCTTGTCTTCGCAATTTTAGATGTCTTTTCAATTTTTGTTTGTTTAGTGTGCATATCTCACATATGACTGTGGTTTGCCATCCTCCAACCTAGCTCTGTGGACCTCTGGATAACCACAGAGCTTGAAGGAGCACACATGCTCGGCCATTGCTCTTCAGCTGTTTCTGAGCAAACCCTTCTGGAAAGGAGGGAGGAATAGCTCTGGTTTGACTCCCAAGGGCTTGGGAAGGAGGGTCGTCCAAGTTTTTCTAAGAGGGTGGCCTTCTAGAAACCTTGGATAATAATAATAATTGTAATAATAATACTAGTACCACCAGAAAGTAGTACTTGAAATGTTTCACAGCTGCGGCACATGCTCTGACCAATCAGAATGGACCCCTACCAGTATGTGCCTGCTGAATATCACAATGGACCTTAAGGGATATTTGTAGAGAAATGAACACTTTCCTAAGCCCTTTCACTCTCACTTGAACTCTCCAAAATCCCCCAATGCATGTTTTGACCATAAGTAAAGTAAGGCTCAGAAAGGTTGCGTGACTTGCTTAAAATCACAACAGCTGGGAAGCGTTGGAACTAGATGTTGAACCTATCTATCTGTCTTCCTCTCCATTCTGCAGTTCCCTCACGATACCACAATTCTTGCTCCCTTTCTGGCCTGGACGCACCCACACCCCATTCTTCTGGAGTTCTCCCTCAGCTTCAAGGACCAGCTATCCAGCATGGTGCCTCCTGTGGGGAGCTGGAAAAGGAGACAGGTGAATCAGGAATGTCTCCTCATCTCAGACTGCAAATGGAAGAACTGGCAGAGACCTTCAAGGTAATGTAGCCCAGTGCTTCCATTATGTAACAAGGAAACTATACTCTTGATAAAAGAGACAGGCTAAACATCACCTACAGAACCAGAACAGACTTTAAGGATCACTTAGTCTAACATCTCCCCTGTCACTCCCATTTTATGGATAAGAGAACAGTGACTCAGAGGGAACTGATCTGGCTAACAGAGCAGGTTAATGTTTGAGCTAGAGCTCAAATAAGGCTTCCTTATGGATTCAAGACACAGCTCATTCTATCATTCCATTGTGGTCTTCTAGAAATTACTCTTTCAAACTAAAACAGGAGATCCCATCTATACTATAAGAAGGACCTCTAAAAGTATCCTTTCTCATTGTACAGCATTAATTTTCAGGCAAGATTGATGGAAAGTCCTTGGTGGAAGGAGAAAAAGAAAGAGAGAGACACTTCACGGAGGCTTCCACTTTCTAACTTTTTGAAATTTTGAATCCATTTGAACCTGTCTTGTTTTTTTCTCATCTGGAACTTTTCAAAAAGGCATTTCACATTGCAGTAAATTATTTTACATTTCAGGCCACCTTGTATAACAATCAGACCATTCCATTTTGCTTACCCATGGAGGAATGCTGCCTTTTGGACTGCTTGCAGCTTTCTTCCATGATTTGTTTCCCATTCCACCTTTTCTATCCTGCTTTCATCCCCAGAGTATAAGAGCCAGACCCAGGGCTAATCAAGGAGAAGGGGAAGAACTGAGGCAGGGTATAGGCCCAAGCTGGCGCCATCTGCACAGACCCAAGCCTTTTGCCAACCTACACCACAGGATGTGGAAATCGCATACGGGGGGAGCAGAGTGGTTCACAGGCAGCTTCAGCAAACCATAACCTCCCTACCTCCCTCTGGCCCTGAGCCCGGAATCAAGTTTGTGTGGCCTTGGGAGTCATAGCCCAGCTCTGCCATTCACATTCATTTCTCTAAGCTTCAGTTTCCTCAAGTACAAAATAAAGGTGAAAATACACACAAGGTGCCACGTGGAGACCTGGCTATAGAGAACGTGAAAAGTATGTGGTGAATAATATAAGGAGTCACACTTTCATGAGGTGTACCGCATGTCCTGGTATATGCGCACGCCTGCTGGCAGGGAGGTAAAATAAAACTGGGACATAGTCCAGTGAATCTTTTAGCCCTGTTCTTGGGTAACATACAAAAAGCAGCAGTATTCTGAAATCTCACCTTAGTGGGCACTGCTGCTGTCCCTAGGGACCCACTCCTAGTCCTCTGAACTAGCCCTTTAGGGAGCACACTGACATTTGGAGTGATGAAGGAGGGAGTGAGTCTGGTCATGAATCTCAGGACTCACTCTAAAATGAACCCATCCTTGGGGAAATGGAGGCCTTGACCTTGGTTAGGTCATCCCTAACCAAGTGACATCCCTGAGTTTTTTTTCAATGTCTGCAGGCTTCTTGTAACAGGAGTTCCTGCCACCACTCCTCCTTCCCCCAGACAGGCAAGGGGGAAGAACAAACTGGGTTGCATTTCTCACCATACATTTGTCCTGGAATTGAACATGTTGAATGATGGGGCCCTTGGAGATATGAAAATCAGGGTGTCTGATTGTACTTATGGGGACACTGAAAGCCAGAGAGGGCAAGACTCTCAGCCAAGTCACACAGCTCCTCCGTGGTAGAAACAAAGTAGAAGCCAGAGTGACAGCTGCCTGGCCCTGACCCAGGAGCCTTGGGTGTCAGGAAGCAGGACCACTTTCTTGGAGGTCTGTTGATCCAGAGTCATCAGGTCCCAACCACCCTGGGAGCCTGGCTGCCCCTCCCTCCCTGTCCTTCGGGACCTGACCTGGCTGCCCACCTGCCTAGGATAGGGTGTTCTCTGTCAGGGGCTGCCATTGCCTCCCCCACTGGCATGGGAGACAGGCTGTGGGCCTGCCCGCCACACTTTCTGCCCCTGTCCTTTGCCAAGCACACAGCACAGACAAGGTCTGGGCACCGATGTTCCGGGACTGGCTGATGCATGTGTGTGAAGAAGTTCTAGCGCTGGCTGAGGGCGAATCAGAACTCTTACTTAGTAAATCTGTGTGTACAGAGTGGGATGGGGGGAGCTGTGCTTGAGGAGGGGACTGCTGAGAGGGGAGAGGGGCCAGAACTTGGAGTTTGATGTTCAAGGGCAGGAAGCATCCAGCATGGGGGAGAGATGAAAGCTGGAAGACTCAGCAAGTCAACGTTATTTTCCACGTTATTTTGCCTGCTGTATTCTAGCTGCACTTGCAGCTGATTAGATGGTGCCTACCTAGATTGAGGGTGGGTCTGCCTCTCCCAGTCCACTGACTCAAATGTTAATCTCCTGTGGCAACACCCTCACACACACACACCCAGGAATAACACTTTGCATCCTTCAATCCAATGAAATTGACACTCAATATTAACCATACAATAATGGAATACTATACACACCTCTATGCCAAAAATATTAACAACTTAGATGAAATAGACAAACTTCTAAAAAGACACAAACTACCAAAAAGAACTGAAAAAAGAAAGAGAAAATCTGAATGGATCTATAACAAGCAAAGTTATTGAATTAATAATAAAAACATTCCTACAAAGACAAGCTCAGAACCAAAATGGTTTCAATGGTTAATTCCATTAAATATTTAATGAAAAATTAACACCAATCCTTTAAAAAAATGTTTCCAATAAATCAAAGAACTAACGCTTCCCACCTCATTCTATGAGGCCAGTCTCACCGTGATAGAAAAGCCAGAAAAAGACATCAAAGGAAAAGAAATTATCGAACAATATCCTTTATGGATATAGATGTAAAAATCTCCAATCAAATACAAACAAACCGAGCTAGCAATATATAAAAAGATGATTAACAACGAATAGATGGGTGCAGTGGCTCATGTCTGTAGTCCCATCACTTCGGGAAGCTGAGAAGAGAGAATTGCTTGAGCCCAGGAGTTCTAGACCAGCCTGGGCAACATAATGAGACCTTGCCTCTAAAAAAATCAAAAAGTTAGCCCAACGTGGATGTGCAAGCCTGTGGTCCCAGGTACCTGAGAGGCTGAGGTAAGCAGATAGTTTGAGCCCAGGAGGGCAAGGTTATAGTGAGCCATGATTGCACCACTGCACTCCAGACTGGGCAATAGAGTGAGATCCCAACTCAAAACAAAACAAAACAAAATTAGTAAGTGAGATTTATCCCAGGAATGTCAGGTTGGTTCGATATATAAAAAGCAGTACATAAAATACACCACACTGATAAAATGAAGAACAGAAACCACATGATCATCTCAAAAAAAAAAAAAAAATGAAGACAAATATTTGACAAAAATATTCATGTAAAACCATTAAACAAATTAGGAATAGAAGGGCTGGTCACAGGGGCTCACAGCTGCAATCCCAGCACTTCGCAGGCTGAAGTAGGAGGATCACTTGAACCCAGGAGTCCAAGACCAGCTTAGGCAACATAGAAAGACCCTGTCTACCAAAAAAAAAAAAGCCAGATGTGGTGGTGCATGCCTGTAGTCTTAGCTACTCAGGAGGCTGAGTTAGAAAGATTGCTTGAGCCAAAAAGTTTGAGGCTGCTGTGAGCCATAATTGTGCCACGAGTGAAACCCCATCTCTAAAATAAATGAATAAATATAAATTAAGTACTTAATAAATGAAAAGATATCTCATGTTTGTGAAATGGAAAATTTAATTATGTTAAAAGGGCAACATTCCCTATTGATCTAAAGGTTAAATGCAATCCTTATAAAAATCCTGGTGCCTTTATTGTAGAAATTGACAAACTGATTTGAAGATTCATAGGAAAATGGAAGACTCAGAATAGCCAAAGCAATATTGAAGAAGAAACAAAATTACAGAAATTGGAGTTCTTGATTTTGAAACTTACTACAAAGCTATAGTAATAAAGATAGTATAGGACTGTAATTTTGTATCCTTTGACCAACATTTCCTCAACCTTCCCCCACAACTGCCTCAACCTTTTATGAATATGATTCTACTCTCTACTTCTGCTACAAGTTAATGATGATATATTGTATTCTTGAAAAATGCTAAGAATGGATGCTAAATGTTCTCATCATACAGATGATAACTATGTGAGGTAATGCATATTATAAGTAGCTAGATTTAATCATTCTACAATGTATGTGTACTTCAAAATATGTTGTACATGATGAATATATAAAATGTTATCTCTTGATTTAAAATAAATAAATTTTAGAGAAAAAGATAATATAGGACTGGAATCAAAATAGATACATAGGCTGGGTGCGGTGGCTAATGCCTGTAATCCCAGCATTTTGGGAAGCCAGGACAGGCAGATTACTTGAGCCCAGGAGTTCAAGATCAGTCTGAGCAACATAGCAAGACTCCTGTCTCTACAAAAAATAATAAAAAATTAGCCAGGCATAGCGGTGTGCACCTGTAGTCCCAGCTGCTCAGGAGGCTGAGGTGGGAGGATCACTTGAGCCCAAAAGGCCAAGGCTGCAGTGAGCTATGATCACACCACTGCACTGCAGCCTGGATAACAGAGTGAGACCTTGTCTTTAAAAAACAGATATATGGACCAATGTAATATAATTGAGATACCAGGAATAAAGCCTTCTGTTTATGGTCAATTGATTTTAGACAAAGGTGCCAATAATATTCAATGGAGGAAAAGTGATCTTTTCAACAAATAGTGCAGGCACAAATGGATATCCACATGCAAAAGATTTAAATTGAATCTTTAGCTCACATCTATACAAAAATTAAATCAAAACGATCAAAGATTTAAATGTAAGAACCAAAACTATAAAACTCTTAGAAGAATACACAGATGTAAATCTGAGTGTCCTTAGATCAGGCAATAGTTTCTTAGATATGACAACAAAAGCACAAGGAATCAAAGGAAACATAGATGAATTTGGTTTTATCAAAATTTAAAACTTTTATGCATCAAAAGGCACTATCAAGATAGTGACAAGACAACACACAGAATGAAGGATGATATTAGCCAATCATGTTTGATAAGATCTAGTTTCCAGAATATATAAAGAATTCTTACAACTCAACAACAAAGACAAATAATCTAACATAAAAAAAGGTCAAATGACTTGAATAGATATTTCTTCAAAGAAAATATATGAATGACAAATAAACATATAGATAGATGCTTAACATCATTACGCATTAGGAAAATGTAAATCAAAACCACTATGTGATATTCTTCACACCTACTAGGATAGCTAGAATAAAAAAGACAATAGTTCCTGACCTCAAGTGATCCGCCTGCCTCGGCCTCCCAAAGTGCTGGGATTACAGGTGTGAGCCACCACCTGGCCAATATGGTGAAACCCTGTCTCTACTGAAAATACAAAAATTAGCCAGATGTGGTGGAGCACACCTGTAATCCCAGCTACTTCTGGAGGCTGAGGCAGGAAAATCAGTCGAAACCAGGAAGCAGAGATTGATGTGAGCTGAGATTGCACCATTGCACTCCAGCCTGAGTGACACTGTGAGAGGATATGGAGAAACAGGAACGCTTTTACACTGTTGGTGGGAGTGTAAATTAGTTCAACCATTGTGGAAGACAGTGTGGCAATTCCTAAAGGATCTAGAACCAGTAATACCATTTGACCTCGCAATCCCATTATTGGGTATATATCCAAAGGATTATAAATCATTCTATTACAAAGACACATGCACACATATGTTTATTGTGGCACTGTTCACAATAGCAAGGACTTGGAACCAACCCAAATGCCCATCAGTGATAGACTGGATAAAAATATGGCACATGTACACCATGGGATACTATGCAGCCATAAAAAAGGATGAGTTCATGTCCTTTGCAGGAACATGGATGAAGCTGCAAACCGTCATTCTCAGCAAACTGACACAAGAACAGAAAACCAAACACTGCATGTTCTCAGTCATAAGTGGATGTTGAACAACGAGAGCACATGGACACAAAGACGGGAACATCACACACTGGGACCTGTTGGGGGGTAGGGGACTAGGGGAGGGATAGCAGGGGGTGGAGGGCTAAGGGAGGGATAACATTAGGAGAAATACCTAATGTAGATGACGGGGTGATGGGTGCAGCAAACCACCACGGCACATTTATACCTATGTAACAAACTTGCATGTTCTACACATGTAACCCAGAACTTAAAGTATAATTTTTAAAAAGACAATAGCAACTGTTGGCAAGGATGTGGAAAAATTGGAATCCTTGTACATTGTTGGTGGGAATGTAAAATAGTGCCATTGCTACATCCAGAAGAATGAAATTAGACCCTCATCTCACACCATATACAAAACTCAACCCAGATTAAAGATTTATACCTAAGACCTGAAAGTATAAAATTCCTAGAAGAAAACAGGAAAAAACCTCCACGATCTTGGTCTGGGCAATGATTTTTTAGATATGACCCCAAAGGCACAGGCAACAAAAGCAAAAATGGACAGGATAACATCAAATAAAAAAGCCGTGCAGCAAAGGAAACAACCAACAGCATGAAGAAACAACCTACAAATTGGGAGAATGTATTTGTAAACCACGTATCTGATAAAGGGTTAATATCCAAAATATATAAGAAGTAGGCTTCAAAAGGTGGATGATAAGAAACTTCTGTGAGTTAAAAGAACTTGTTCTAACCCAATGCAAAGAAACTAAGAATTTTGAAAAAAGATTTGACAAAATGCTAACGCCAATAAACAATTTAGAGAGGAATATAAGTGAATTAATGGAGCTGAAAAACACAACATGAGAACTTCATGAAGTATGCACAAGTTTTAACAGCCGAATTGATCAAGCAGAAGAAAGGGTATCAGAGGTCGAAGATCAACTCAATGAAATAAAACGAGAAGACAAGATTAGAGAAAAAAGGATAAAAAGGAATGAGCAAAGTCTACAAGAAATATGGGACTATGTGAAAAGACCTAATCTACATTTGATAGGTGTACCTGAATGTGATGAAGAGAATCAATCCAAACTGGAAAATACTCTTCAGGATATTATTCAGGAAAACTTTCCCAACCTAGTAAGGCAGGATAATATTCAACTCCAGGTAATACAGAGAACACCACAAAGATATTCCTTAAGAAGAGCAACCCCAAGGCACATAATCGTCAGATTCACCAGGGTTGAAATGAAGCAGAAAATCCTAAGGGCAGCCAGAGAGAAAGGTTGGGTTACCCACAAAGGGAAGCCTATCAGACTCACAGCAGATCTATCAGCAGAAACCCTATAAGCCAGAAGAGAGTAGGGGCCAATATTCAACATCCTTAAAGAAAAGAACTTTCAACCCAGAATTTCATATCCTGCCAAACTAAGCTTCATAAGCAAAGGAAAAATAAAATCTTTTGTGAACAAGCAAGTACTCAGAGATTTCATCACCACCAGGCCTGCTTTACAAGAGCTTCTGAAAGAACCACTACAAATAGAAAGGAACAACCAATATCAGCCTTTCTAAAAATATACCAAAAAGTAAAGAGCATCAACATGATGAAGAATTTACATCAACTAATGGGCAAAACAGCCAGCTAACATCAAATGGCAGTATTAAACTCACATATATTATTATTAATCCTAAATTTAAATCGACTAAATCCCCTAATCAAAAGACACAGCCAAAACCCATCGGTAGGCTACATCCAGACCCATCTCACATGCAAGGATACACAAAGACTCAAAACAGAGGGCTGGAGAAAGATTTACCAACTAAATGGAGAGCAAAAATAAATAAATAAATAAAAAGCAGGAGTTGCAATTCTCACCTCTGATAAAATAGACTTTAAAGCAACAAAAATCAAAAGAGGCAAAGAAGGACCTTACATAACGGTAAAAGGATCAATGCAACAAGAAAAGCTAATGATCCTAAATATATACGCACCCAATACAGGAAGACCCAGATACATAAGACTTATAAAGAGACTTAGACTCCCACACAATAATAGTGGGACACTTCAACATGAATATTAGACAGATCAACAAGACAGAAAATTAACAAGTATATCCAGGACTTGAACTCAGATCCGGAATAAGTAAACTTAATAAACATTTATAGAACTCTCCACTTTAAATACACAAAATATACACTCTTATCAGCACCACATCACACCTACTTACAGGTTTAAATGAAATATTGGTTGGCTGCTTGTTATTTTCTTTTCTCATTTTTTCCTGTCTCCATTATTAAGCACAATTTTTCAAAAAAAGAAAAAAAAAAAAAAAGAAAGAAAGAAACTCAAACAATTCAAAAGTAAGAACACAACCCTATTAAAATATGTCCAAAGGACTTGAATAGACATTTCTTTAAAGAAGACGTACAAATGGCCAACAGGTGTATGAAAAAATGATCAATATTACTAATCATCATGAAAATGCAAATTAAAACCACAATGAGATATCACTTCCCACCTGTCAGAATGGTTATTATCAAAAGGGTAAAAGATTATCAGACCTGTTGTAGAAGAAATGCTAAATGTAGTACTTCAGCTAGAAAGAAAAGGATGTTAATAAGCAGTAGGAAATCAACTGAAAGTACAAAACTCGCTGGTAATAGTAAGTACACAGAAAAACACAGAATATTATAATGCTGTAACTGTGGTGCGTAAACAGCTCTTAAGTACAAAGACTATACAATAAAGTAACCAAAAATAATAACTACAACAACTTCTTAAGACATAGACAGTACAACAAGATATAAATAAAAACAATAAAAAGTTAAAAAGCAGGGGGATGACATAAAGGCATAGAGTCTTTATTACTTTTCTTCCTGTTTGTTTGCTTATTTATACAAACAGTGTTAATTTGTTATCAGCTTAAAATAAGGTGTTATAAGATAGTATGTAGAAGTCTCATGGCAACCTCAAACCAAAAAATATACAATGTATACACAAAAAAATTAAAGGCAAGAAACTAAATCATGTCACCAGAGAAAAATCACCTTCACTAAAAGGAAATAAAGAAGAGAAGACTACAAAATAACCAGAAAACAAATAATAAAATGCAGAAAGTCCTTGCATATCATTAATAACATTAAATGAAAATGGACTAAACTATTGAATCAAAAGAAACAGAGTGGTTGAATGGATAAAAAACGACACCTTGCGGTGACTCACACCTGTAATCCCAGCACTTTGGAAGGTCAGGAGTTCAAGACCAGCCTGGCCAACATGATGAAATCCCATCTCTATTAGAAATACAAAAAATAGCTGGACATTGTGGTACACACCTGTAATACCAGCTACTTGAGAGACTGAGGTAGGAGAATCGCTTGAGCCTGGGAGACAGAGGTTGCAGTGAGCAGAGATTGAGCCACTGTACTCTCCAGCCTGGGCAACAGAGCAAAACTCTGTCAAAATAAAAAAAAAAAAGATCCAATGACTTGTTGCCTACAAGAAATACACTTTACCTTTATAGGTTTTTATAAACACACATAGGCTGAAAATAAAGAAATAAAGGGATAAAAAATGATATTCCATACCAAAGAAAACCAAAAAGAAAGCAGGAGTAGTTATATTTATATCAGACAAAATAGATTTCAAGACAAAAACTATAAAAAAGACAAAGAAGATCACTATATAATGATGAAAGTGTCAATTCTGTAAGAGAATATAACAATTTTAAATATATATGGACCCAACACTGAAGCACCCAGATACATAAAACAAATGTTAGAGCTAAGGAGACAGGCCTCAATACAATAATAGCTGGAGACTTCAACACCTTACTTTCGGCATTGGACAGATCTTCCAGACAGATAATCAACAAAGAAACACCAGGCAATCTGTACTATGGAACAAATGGACCTAATAGATATTTACATTACATTTCATCCATTGCTAAAGAATACACATTCTTTTTTTTTTTTTTTTTTGATTCATGACTACTTTCGTGCCAAAGAACACACCTTCTTTTCCTCAACACATTAATCATTCTCAAGGATAGACCATACATTAGGTCACAAAACAATCTCAACATTTTCAAAAAATTGAAATAACATCACACATCTTCTCTGACCACAATGGAATAAAACTAGAAATCAAGAATAAGAGAAATTTTGGAAACTATACAAATACATGGAAATTAAACAATATGCTCCTGAATTACCAGTGGGTCAATAAAGAAATTAAGAAGAAAATTGAAAAATTTATTGAAACAAATGACAAAAGAAAGACAACATACTAAAACCTATGGGATACAGCAAAAGCCATACCAAGAGGGAAATTCATAGCTGTAAATGCCTACATCAAAAAAGAAAAACTTCAAAAAAATAACCTAATAATGCATCTTAAAGAACTAGAAAAGCAAGAGCAAGCCAAACCCAAAAATAGTAGAAGAAAAAAAATAATAAATATCAGAGAAGAAATAAATGAATTTGAAAGGAAGAAAACAATACCAAAGCTCAATGAGATAAAGTTGTTTTTTGAAAAGATAAACAAAATTGGCAATTTTTAGCCACACTAAGAAAAGAAGAGAGAAGACCCAAATAAATGAAATCAGAGCTGAAAAAGGAGATATTGAAACTGATGCTGCAGAAATTCAAGGGATTATCAGTGGCTGCTATGTGTAACTACATGCCAATAAATTGAAAAATCTGAAAGAAATGAACAAATTCCTACACACATACAACCTACTAAGATTGAACCAGGAAGAAATCCCAAACCTGAGCAAATCAATAACAAGTAACAAGATCAAAGCAGAAATAAAACATCTCCCAGTAAAGAAAAGTCCAGGACCTGCCAGCTTCACTGCTGAATTCTACCAAACATTTAAAGAAGAACCAATGTCAATCCTACTCAAAGTATTCCAAGAAATAGAGGAGGAGGGAATACTTCCAAACTCATCCTGCAAGGCCAGTATTACCCTGATACCAAAACCAAGGATCCATCAAAAAAAGGAACACTACATGAATATTGATGCAAAAATCCTCAACAAAAGACTAGCAAACTGAATTCAACAATACGTTAAGAAGATCATTCATCCTGACTAAGTGGGATTTATCCCTGGGATTCAAGGATGATTCAACATATGCATATAAATCAATATGATCCATCATATCAACAGAATGAAGAAGAAAAACCACATGATCCTTTCAATTGAAGCTGAAAAGCATTTGATAAAATTGAACATTCCTCCATGATAAAAATCCTTAGAAAACTGGGAATAGAAGGAACATATCTCAACATAATAAAAGCCATATATGACAAACCCACAGGTAGGTATCATCCTAATGGGGAAAAACTGAAAGCCTTTCCTCTAAGATCTGGAACACAACAAAAATGCTCACTTTCACCACTGTTATTCAACATAGCCCTGGAAGTTCTAACTAGAGCAATCAGACAAGAGAAAGAAAGGGCATCTGAGCTGGAAAGGAAGAAATCAAATTATTCTTGTTTGTAGATCGTATCATTTTATATTTGAAAAAACCTAAATATTCCACTATAAAACTATTAGAACTGGTCAATTCAGTAAAGTTGCAGGATACAAAATCAACAACAAAAAATCAGTGACGTTTCTGTATGACAATAGTAAACAACCTGAAAAAGAAATTTAAAAAGTAATCCATATACAATAGTCACAAATAAAATTAAATATCTGGTTATTAACCAAAGAAGTTAAGGAAAACTATGAAACATTGATGAAAGAAATTGAAGAGGACACCAAAAAAAATGGAAAGACATTCCATGTTCATAGATTGAAAGAATCAACATTGTTAATGTTCATACTGCATGAAGAAATCTACATATTCAATGCAATCCCGATCAAAATGCCAATGGCATTCTTCACAGAAATAGAAGAAAGCAATCCTAAAATGTATATGGAGCCATGAAAGACCCAGAATAGCCAAAGTTATCCTGAGCAAAAAGAATAGAACTGGGGGAATCATATTACCTGACTTCAAATTATACTGAAGAGGTTTAAGCAACCAAAACAGCATGGTACTGGCATAAAAACAGACATATAGACCAATGGAACTGAATAGAAAACCCAGAAGCAAATCCAAACACTTACAGTGAACTCATTTTTGACAAAGGTGCCAAGAATGTACCTTGGGGAAAAGACAGTCCTTTCAATAAATGGTGCTGGGAAAACTGGATAACCATATGCAGAAGAATGAAACTAGACTCCTATCTCTCACCATATACAAAAATCAAATCAAAATAGATTAAAGACTTAAATCTAAGACCTCACACAATAAAACTACTAGAAGAAAACATTGGGGAAACTCTCCAGAACATTGGTCTGGGCAAAAATTTCTTGAGTAAAACCCACAAGCACAGTCAATCAAAGCAAAAATAGACAAATGGGATCACATCAAGTTAAAAAGCTCTGTACAGCCAAAGATACAATCAACAAAATGAAGAGACAACCCACAGAATGGGAGAAGATATTTGCAAACTATGTATTTCATAAGGGATTAATAACCAGAATATAGAAGGAACTCAAACAACTCCAAATAAAAAAAATCTAACAGTCCAATTAAAAACTGGGCAAAAGGTTTGGATAGACATTTCTCAAAAGAAGACCTACAAATGGCAAACAGGCATATATAAAGGTGATCATTGATCATCAATCAACATCATTGATCATTAGAGAAATGCAAATCAAAACTACAATAAGATCTCATCATCACCCCAGTTGAAATGGCTTTTATCCAAATGGCAAGCAATAACAAATGCTGACGAGGATGTGGAGATAAGGGAACCCTTGTACACTGTTGGTAGAAATGTTAATTAGTACAATCACTGTGAAGGACAGTTGGAGGTTCCTCAAAAAACTAGAAATTAGGTGGGTGGATCACCTGAGGTCAGGAGTTCAAGACCAGCCTGGCCATCATGGTGAAACCCACCTTTAAAAACAACAACAACAACAACAACAACAACAACAAAACTAGAAATTGAGCTACCATGTGATCCAGCAATCCCACTGCTGGGTATATACCCAAAAGAAAGGAAATCAGGCTGGGTGTGGTGGTTTATGCCTGTAATCCCAGTACTTTGGGAGGTCGAGGCGGGCAGATCACGAGGTCAGGAGATCGTGACCATCCAGGCTAACATGGTGAAACCCTGTTTCTACTAAAAATACAAAAAATTAGTCAAGTGTGGTGGCACATGCCTATAGTCCCAGCTACTAGGGAGTCTGAAGCAGGAGAATTGCTTGAACCCGGGGGAGCAGAGGTTGCAGTGAGTAGTGATGGCGCCACTGCACTCCAGCCTGGGTGACAGAGCAAGACTCTATC
>NW_016107897.1:110903-121362 GCF_001604975.1 Cebus imitator | reverse complement strand
AAGGAAATCAGTATACCAGAGATATCTGCACTCCCATGTTTGTTGCTGCACTGTTCACAATAGCCAAGATTCGGAAGTAATGTAAGTGTCCATCAACAGATGAATAAAGAAAATGTGGTACTTTACATAATGGAGTACCATTCCACTGTAAAAAAGGAGATCCAGTCATTTACAATTACTTGGATGGAACTGGAAGTCATTATGCTAAGTGAAATAAGCCAGACACAGAAAGACAAACATCACATGTTCTCACTTCTTTTGGGGATCTAAAAATCAAAATAATTGAATTCATGGAGATAGAGAATAGAAGGATGGTTACTAGAGGCTAGGAATGGTAGTGGGGGTTTGTGAATGAGGTGAGGATGGTTACTGAGTGCAAAATAATAGAAAGAATGAATAAGACCTAGTATTTGATAGCACAACAGATGACTATAGTCAATAATAATTTAATTGTCCATTTTTAAATATTATTTATTTATTTATTTGTCGAAACCAAGTATTGCTCTGTCACCCAGGCTGGAGTGCAGTGGCACAATCTTGGCTCACTGCCACCTCCGCCTTCCAGGTTCAAGCAAGTCTCAAGACTCAGCCTCTCAAGCAGCTGGGATTGTAGATGCATACAACTACGCCTAGCTAATTTTTGTATTTTTAGTAGAGATAGGGTTTCACCATGTTGCCCAGGTTGGTCTTGAACTCCCGGCCTCAAGTGATCTGCCCTCCTAGGCCTCCCAAAGTGCTGGGGTTACAGGAGTGAGACACCACAACTGGTCTAATTGTACATTTTAAAATAACTAAAAGAGTATACTTGGATTGCTTGTAACACAAAGGATAAATACTTGAGGGAATGGATACCTCATTTTACATGAGGCAATTACACATTGCATGCCTGTATCAAAACATCTCATGTACCCCATAAATATATATACCTATTATGTACTCACAAACATTAAAATAAAAGAAATTTTTAATGAAAGATTTAAAAAATATTGGCAATGTAAATCAGTACAGCCAATATGGAAAAGAGTATGGAGGTTCCTCAAAAAAATTAAAATAGAACTACCATATGATCCAGCAATCCCACTGTGGGGTACATTTCCAAAAGAAATAAAATTGGTATGTCGAAGCAATATCTGAAATTATGTCTGTCAATTTAAGATAAATAAGCTTGAAACATGTATTTAAGTTTTATTAAGTATAAGTTCAAAAAAACATGTGTAAGGTTATACACTCTGATTCATGCCTACAAACTCAGCACTTTGGGAAGCCAAGGCAGGGAGATTGCTTGAGTCCAGGAGTTCAAGACCAGCCTGGGCAACATAATGAGACCTCCTCTCTACTTAAAAAAAAAAAAAAAATAGCCAGATATGGTGGCATGCCCCTGTAGTCCCAGCTACTGGCGAGGTGAAAGGATTGTTGCCTGAGCCTGGGAGGTCAAGATTGCAGTGAGCCGTGATTGCACCATTGCACTCCAAACTGGGTGACAGAGCAAGACCCTGTCTCAAACAAACAAGCAAAAGTACATGTATAGGATTTGTATGCTGAAAAATACAGAACAGGCCAGGCGCAATGGCGCATGCCTATAATCCAAGCACTTAGGAGGCAAATGCAGGAGGATTGCTTGGGGCCAGGAATTTGAAACCAGCTTAAGCAACATAGTGTGCTCTTGTCTCTGCAACTCATCCACGCAAAAAAAAAGTTAGCCAGGCATGGTGGTGAGCGCCTGTGAAAGGCTGAGGCAGGAGGATAGCTTGAGCCCAGAAGTTCAAGGTTACTTTAAACTATGATTGCACCGCTGCACTCCAGCCTGGGCAACAGAGCAAGATCCTGTCTCTAAAAAACAAAACACTACAAAACACTGATGAAGAAATTAAAGAATATCTTAACAAATTGAGAGAAATATTGTGTTCATTGATTGGAAGATTCAACAGAGTAAAGACATCAATTCTCTCAAGACTGATTTATAGGTTAGTTGACAATTTTGTGGAGATTTGATAATTCCTGTCAAATCTTAACACATTTTTTTAATAATCAAGCTTATTCTAAAATTTGTGCACAGAGGCACAAGTCCTGGAATAGCTAAAACAATCTTGACAAAGAAAAAGTAGGAGGAATTATTCTACCCAATTGTAAGGCTTACAATACAGCTAGAGGAATCAAGAGAATGTGGTGCTTGCAGAGGGAGAGGCACATAGAAGAATGGAACAAACCAGGGAACCCATAAATAGAAGTGCAAAGTTAGGCTCAACTGATTTTTGAAAAAGGTAGAAATGAATTGAATGAAGGAAGGATAGCATTTTCAATAAATGATGCTGGAACAACTGCATATCCATAGGCAAAAAATAAAATTCACACATCGTAAAACTTAAGTCAAAATAGATCAAGATTTAAATACCAAACATAAAGCTATCAGTCATCTTTGAGACCTAGTGATGGATGAAAACTTTTTTGACATGACACCAAAAGCACAATTTATTTAAAAATGTATAAATTGGACTTCATTAAAATTCAAAACTTGCAGTCTTTGAGACACTCTGCTAAGAGGATTAAGAGATAAGTTAAAAACTAGAAGAAAATGTTTGCAAGACAAAAATCTCGCAAATAACTCATATGTAAAATATATAAAGATCTCTCAAAACTGAACAAGAAAACAAACATCCGATTTGAAAATGGGCAAACGATTTGAACAAATGCTGCAATAAAAAAGGTAAACAGATGGCAAAAAACCTACATGAAAATATATTTAACTTCACTAGCTATTAAGGAAATGCAAATTAAAATCACAACAAGACATCACTACACACTTATTGGAATAGGCAAAATGAAAAACAGTGACAATACTGAATTTTGGAAGGGATGAAGAGAAACTGGATCATTCAAACATTGCTGGTGAAAATTTAATACGGTACAGCTGCTCTGGAAAACAGTTTGGCAGTTTCTCAAAACTACAACATATAATTACCATATGACCTAGCCACCGTACTCCTGGGAATCTATCCCAGAAAAATGAGCATTTACATTCACACAAAACCTGCACATGATCGTTAACAGCAACTTTATTTATAATGGCCAAAAATTGGAAACAACCAAATGTCCTTCAATAGGTAAATGGTTAATCAAACTGGCACATCTATACTCCTATAGTTGAGATCAAGCTTGTCCAACCCGCAGCCTGTGGGCTACATAAGGTCCAGGATGCCTTTGAATGCAGCCCAAACAGAAATTCGTAAACTTTCTCAAAACATTATGAGATATATTTTTAGCGATTTTTAAAAGTTCATCAGCTGTTGTTAGTGTATTTTATGTGTGACCCAAGACGATTCTTCTTCCAGTGTGGCTCAGGGAAGCCAAAAGATTAGACACCCCTGGAAATGTTTGCCCCTCCAAATCTCATGTTGATGTTTGATCCCAGTTGTTGGGGTGGGGCCTAATGGGAGGTGTTTGTGTCATGGGAGCAGATCCATCGTGAATAGATTAATGCCTTTCCTGGGAGGGAGGGTGAGTGAGTTCTATTAATTCCACATGAGCTGGTCATTAAGAAGAACCTGGCATGTCTCCCTTCTCTCTTTCTTTCTTTCTCACTATGTGGTCTATGTACGTGGTGGTTTTTTTTTTTCACCTTCTGCCTTGAGTGGAAGCAGCCTGAAGCCCTCAGTAGAGGTGGATGCTGGGACCACACTTCTTGTACAGCCTGAAGAACTGTGAGTCAAATAAACCTGTTATAAATTACCCAGCCTAATGTGGCACATATACACCATGGAATATTATGCAGCCATCAAAAACGATGAGTTCGTGTTGTTTGTAGAGATATGGATGAACCTGGAAACCATCATTCTCAGCAAACTGACACAAGAACAGAAAATCAAACACCACATGTTCTCACTCATAGGTGGGTGTTGAACAATGAGAACACATGGACACAGGGAGGGGATCATCACACACTGGGTTCTGTTGGGGGGAAATAGGGGAGGGACAGCAGGGGGTGGGGAGTTGAGGGGAGAGAGCACGGGGAGAAATGCCAGATATAGGTGAAGGGGAGGAAGGCAGCAAATCACGTTGCCATGTGTGTACCTATGCAACAATCTTGCATGTTTTTCACATGTACCCCTAAACCTAAAATGCAATAAAAAAAAATTACCCAGCCTCAGGTATTCCTCAGGCATTCCTTTTATAGCAACACAAAATAGACTAAGATTTATACCAGGGACTACTATTCAGGACTAAAAAGGAATGAACTATTAATATACACAAAAACTTGAATGGATCTGAAGGATATTGTGCTGAATGTAAAAGGGCCGTATCGAAAGATCACACTGCATGATTCCATTTCTATGATATTCTTGAAATAACAAAATTATATAGATGGAGAACAGTTTAGTGTTAGTGGTTGCCACAGTTTAGGGATGTGGCAAAGAGGTGGAGGTAACTATAAAAGATAATATGAAGGAGGTTTTGTAGTGATGAAATAGTTCTGTCTCTTGATGACTTTGATGGTTACACAAACCTACACATGAGAAAAAATAACACAGAATTATACACAAGTGTTGTGCCAATTTCAGTTTCCTAGTCTTGACCAATTTCAGCTTTCTGGTTGTTCTATAGTTATGTAAAATGAAATCAGGATATACGAAGACTTCTCTGTACCATCTTTGGATCTTCTTGTGAATCTATAATTATTTCAAAATAAAACGTTTGGCTGGGCACAGTGGCTCACACCTGTAATCCCAGCACTCTGGGAGGTTGAGGCGGGTGGATCACCTGAGGTCAGTAGTTCAAGACCAGTCTGGCCAACATAGTGAAACCCTGTTTCTACTAAAAATACAAAAATCAGTCAGGCATGGTGGCATGCACCTGCAATTCCAGCTGCTCAGTAGGCTGAGGCAGGAGAATTGCTTGAACCCAGGAGGCACAGGTTGCAGTGAGCTGAGATCATGCCACTGCACTCCAGCCTGGGCAACAGAGTGAGATTCTGTCTGAAATAAATAAATAAATAAATAAATAAATAAATAAATAAATAAATAAAATAGAAAGTTTAGGGTAGACAAGGGACAGGAAAAAAAGTTTAAAAAATGAAAAATAATGGTTGAACTAGTTTACACTCCCGCCAACAGTGTAAAAGTGTTCCTATTTCTCCTCATCCTCTCCAGCATCTGTTGTTTCCTGACTTTTTAATGATCGCCATTCTACCTGGCATGAGATGGTGTCTCATTGTGGTTTTCATTTGCATTTATCTAATGACCAGTGATGATGAGCTTTCTTTCATATGTGTGTTAGCTGCATAAATGTCTTCTTTTGAGAAGTGCCTATTCATATCCTCTGCCCGCTTTTTGATGGGTTGTTTGCTTTATTCTTGTACATTTGTTTAAGTTCCTTGTAAATTCTAGATATTAGCCCTTTGTCAGATGGACAGATTGCAAAAATTTTCTCCCATTCTGTAGGTTGCCTGTTCACCCTGATGATAGCTTCTTTTGTTATGCAGAAGCTCTTTAGAAGACAGTGTGGCAATTCCTCAAGGATCTAGAACCAGAAATCCATTTGGCCCAGCAATCCCATTACTGGGTATACACCCAAAGAATTATAAATCATTCAACTATGAAGACACATGTACATGCATGTTTATTGCAGCACTATTCACAATAGCAAAGACTTGGAACCAACCCAAATGTTCACTGATGATAGACTGGATAAACAAAATGTGGCATATATACGCTATGGAATACTATGCAGCCATAAAAGGATGAGTTCATGTCCTTTGCAGGGACATGGATGAAACTGGAAACCACCATTCTCAGCAAACTAACATAGAAACAGAAAACCAAATCCCACGTGTTCTCTCTTATAAGTGGGAGTTGAACAATGAGAACACATGGACACAGGGAGGGGAACATCACACACCAGGGTCTGTCAAGGGATGGGGGAATTGGGGAGGAATAGCATTAGGAGAAATACCTAATGTAGATGACAGGACAATGGATGCAGCAAACCACCATGGCATGTGTATACCTGTGTAACAAACCTGCACGTTCTACACATGTATCCCAGAACTGAAAGTATAATTAAAAAAAAAAAAAAAGAACAAAAAACCCTCGGTTTAGCACTTATTGCCTAACACGAGAGCCAGCCACTTGAAAAAAAAAAAAGCTATATATTATTCGACTTTTACATTGGTAATACATGCAAATAGTGAAAATTTTTAAATAAAACAGAGTATATGAAATTAAAAGTAAAATATCTGGCTCTTCCCCCTGGCTCACATCCCAGAGTTAGCTATTTTTAACCATTTTTAGTTTTAATTCTTCAAGTGGTTTACTCTGTAACCTTAAATAATATGTGTATCAATTTCTTTGTTTTACTAACTTGTATCTTACCCAAGGTAAGAAAGGTAAGAAATTAGCTTATTCGCATTACTCCTGTATTTTTAGTTATAATTGTTTTAAATTCTCCTGTGAATTACTTTTATAACTTCAAATAATATGCTTTAACCACAGTTTCTGAATAGATAACAGATAATAGTACCTATATTTCCTGAACACTTAACTAAATGACAGATATTCTTTTAAGCTCTTTATACAATATTAGTTTGTTTCTCTTAATAATAATCTCTTGTGATGTAGCTACTATTATCTTCCTCATCTTATAGATAAGGAAACTGAGGCATAGAGAGATTAAGTAATTTGCCCAAGTTCAAAAAGCAAATAAGTGGTATAGCCAGTATTGGAACTCAGGCAGTCCTCACCTAAGAGATTATCATTTGACTCTCTTTACATAAGATAATTTAAACTCCTCAGTTTCCGTCAGTTCCTATCCTCCCTCTACCTCCAGAATCTATGTCTGATAAAATTTTATAATTCTCCAGCTTTATGGCACTTACATTTTTCTATAATTATAATTATGCTGCCTAAGCTTTGTGTGTTATTTATAAAATACCAAAAACAACAGTATTTACACTGTTAGGATTATACGATTACTATTTACTGCAGAATCATGTAGTGTAATTGAGCCCTAAGAGAAGGAAATCTAATTGTATGTCTCTAAAACCATGCTATTTGAAGAATGTTCTGATCATCAATATCAAATAAATTTTTTCTTATTCTCCATGGTTGCTTCCTATCTAGCTAATGACTTTCTTGTACATCTTTTTTATTTCTTGAAGTTACTCCCTTATTTTTTTTGACAAAAGTAATGCATGCATGCTTTTTGCGTTAGAGAGGATGCTTTGGCTCCAAGCAACAAAGAACTTAATTTAAGTTTATTTAAACAATGACGAAACACATTAAGTCACATAAGAGAAAGTCCACAGGAAAGGCAAGCTTAAAGATTGGTTCATCAGTGATTACATGGTAACATCGAAGTTTTGGGCTCTTTCTGCCTCTCTCCATAGTATCAAATTTATTCCAGCGCTGTGTTCCCCTCATAGTCATGAGATGATTTGGTACTGTGCCCAGCCAGCTGATTATTCTAATCCATTATGCAAATAATCTTGTAGCTTTTATTAGTGATGAATTCAAAGATAGGTAAACCTGTCAGGGTGCGGTGTCTCACACCTATAATCCCAGCACTTTGGGAGGCCAAGGCGGGAAGATCATCTGAGGTCAGGAGTTCAAAGTTCAAGACCATCCTGGCCAACATGGCAAAATGCCATCTCTACTAAAAATGCAAATATATATATATATTTTTATATATATATATATATATATATATATATATATATATATATATAAGCCAGGCATGATGGCGGGTGCCTGTAGTCCCAGCTACTCAGGAGGTTGAGGTAGAAGAATCGCTTAAACCTGGGAGGTGGAGGTTGCAGTGAGCTGAGATGGTGCATGCACTCCAGCCTTAGTGACAGAGCAAGACTCTATATTTCCCAGAATTTTGAGGGAATTGCTCCACTGTCTTCTGTTAACCACAGTTACTAAAGAGAGGTCCGATACTTATCTTATTTTGGTGCCATTTTGATTTTTGGTCCTTTGTTCCATGTTTGGGTTTTGTTGTCGTTTTATTTCTGGGAGATTGTAGGATCATCTCTCATTGAGGCTATGGAATTTCACAAGGATGTATCTAAGTTTGGACTTTTTGCCAATATTTTGTAATGATTTTTTTCAAACACACATTAAAATCAAGAAGCATTATGATAAACGTGTGAATACTCATCACTTTGATTCTAACATGAACAGTTTGCTATAGTTGCTTTATCATGTATCTGTCCGCTATCTATTAAATCACCTTATGTTTTGCTTCATTTCAAAGTAAGTTGCAGACATCAGTACCTTTTCCTTTAAAAACAACAGCATGCATATAATTAACTAGAGTTCAATACTGATTAGCTTTTTTATTAGAAATTTATATTAAATGAGGTCAAGTGTGGTGGCTCAGGTCTGCAATCCCGGGACTTTGGGAGGCTGAGACTGGAGGATCACTTGAGCCCAGGAGTTTGGGACCAGCCTGGGCAACACAGCAAAACCCCGTCTCTACAAAAAGAAAAATTTTTAAATTAACCAGGCGTGGTGGCACACACCTTTTGTCCCAGTGACTCAGAAGGCTGAGGTACAAAGATTGCTTGAGTCTGACAGGTTGAGGCTACAGTGAGCCATGATCATGTCACTGCATTCCAGCCTGGGTGACAGAAGAAGACCCTGTCTCAAAAAAAAAATACATAAAGTGAAATGCACAAATTATATTGCATGGTCACTAAATTTTGGAAAATGTGTACATCTGTGTAACCCAAACCCCATCACAACATAAAATGTTAGCATCACTTTAGAAAGCTCCCTAATAATCTTTCTCCAACAATGCCCTGCTCCAGACCTGCAGAGAAGTCACCAATTTTCCCTAACATGAAGTAGTTTTACCAGTTCTAGATTTTTATATAAATGAAATAACATCACAGTCTTTAAAGTTATGGAATACGGATTATTTCCAGATGCAGGCTATTATGAATAAATCGGCTATGAGTATTTGTCTACAAGTTTTTGTGGGCACATAAGTTTAAATTCTTCATGAGTAACAACTTAGGTGTAGATTCCTGGGTCATAGAAAAGGCATATGTTTAACTGCAAAAGAACTGCCAAATTTTGTAAAGTGGTTGTGCCATTCTACATGCCCACCAGTGTATGAGATTTCCAATTGCTTCGCATCATTCATCATATTTGGTGTTGCAGTGCTTTTAATATTAACCATTCTGGTGGCTGTGTTAAGGTATTTCATGGTGTTTTTTTAACTGAGATATAAGTCACATAATATAAACTACACAGTTTTTAAGTCTGAACTTCAGTGGTTTTCAGAATATTCATTATATGCAACCATCACCACTATATAATAACAGAATATTTACATCACAAGAATAATCACAGTATCTGTTAGCAACTAGCTTCAATTCCTACCACCCCAGCCCCTGGAAACCACTTATCTACTTTCTCTTTCTTTCTTTCTTTCTTTCTTTCTTTCTTTCTTTCTTTCTTTCTTTCTTTCTTTCTTTCTTTCTTTCTTTCTTTCTTTCTCTTTCTTTCTTTCTTTCTTTCTTTCTTTTTTTACGTATAAAACCTTTATTGAATATCTACTCAGGAAAATTGCTTCCCTTTCTGAACTTCACCTGTATTTATTAAATTAGCATTTGTTATTATTGCATATTATACTTATTTTCATTTTTTCAATTATTTAACCCAAAATGTCATAATCAAACATTTTAAATGCACGTTGGAAATCCTGCTTTTTACATTTCCTATCTAGGACAGAGTCTATGTCTTTTATTTTTATGTACCCCTTCTTTATAGCACCCATGTTTCAGGACCATGGTAGATGTATAGGTGTGTTTATATTTGATACATTAGTTAATTAATATAGGACTCCTATCTGGGGATGTAATCTCTTCCCTGGTGGGAGTAAAATTCTTTTTTTTTTTAAATTGCATTTTAGCTTTTGGGGTACATGTGAAGAACATGCAAGATTGTTACATAGGTACACACATGGCAGTGTGATTTGCTGCCTTCCTCCCCATCACCTATATCTGGCATTTCTCCCCATGCTATCTCTCCCCAACTCCCCACACCCTGCTGTCCCTCCCCTATTTCCCCTCAACAGACCCCAGTGTGTGATGATCCCCTCCCTGTGTCCATGTGTTCTCATTGTTCAACCGCCTATGAGTGAGAACATGTGGTGTTTGATTTTCTGTTCTTGTGTCACTTTGCTGAGAATGATGCTTTCCAGGTTCATCCATGTCCCTACAAAGGACACGAACTCATCATTTTTGATGGCTGCATAGTATTCCATGGTGTATATGTGTCACATTATCCCTGTCCAGTCTATCATCGATGGGCATGTGGGTTGGTTCCAGGTCTTTTCTATTGTAAACAGTGCTTCAATGAACATTCGTGTGCATGTGTCCTTATAGTAGAATGATTTATAATCCTTTGGATATATATCCAGTAATGGGATTGCTGGGTCAAATGGAATTTCTATTTCT
>NW_016107897.1:109012-110768 GCF_001604975.1 Cebus imitator | reverse complement strand
TTTTGATTTGCATTTCTCTAATGACCAGTGATGATGAGCATTTTTTCATATGTTTGTTGGCCTCATGTATGTCTTCTTTTGTAAAGTGTCTGTTCATATTCTTTGCCCACTTTTGAATGGGCTTGTTTGTTTTTTTCTTGTAAATCTGTTTTATTTCTTTGTAGATTTTGGATATCAGCCCTTTGTCAGATGGGTAGACTGCAAAAATGTTTTCCCATTCTGCTGGTTGCCCATTCACTCTAATGACAGCTTCTTTTGCCGTGCAGAAGCGGTGGTGTTTGATTAGGTCCCATTTGTCAATTTTGGCTTTTGTTGCCAATGCTTTTGGTCTTTTGGTCATGAAGTCCTCGCCTATGCCTATGCCCTGAATGGTTTTGCCTAGATTTTCTTCTAGGGCTTTTATGGTATTAGGTCTTACGTTTAAGTCTTTAATCCATCTGGAGTTAATTTAAGTGTAAGCTGTCAGGAAGGGGTCCAGTTTCTGCTTTCTGCACATGGCTAGCCAGCTTTCCCAACACCATTTATCAAACAGGGAATCCTTTCCCCATTGCTTGTTTTTGTCAGGTTTGTCAAAGATTGGATGGTCGTACATGTGTTGTGTTGCCTCCGAGGCCTCTGTTCAGTTCCATTGGTCTATATCTCTGTTTTGGTACCAGTACCATGCTGTTTTGATTACCGTAGCCTTGTAGTATAGTTTGAAGTCCGGTAGTGTGATGCCTCCTGCTTTGTTCTTTTTGCTTAGAATTGGCTTGGCTATGTGGGCTCTCTTTTTGGTTCCATATGAAGTTTAAGGTGGATTTTTCCAGTTCTGTGAAGAAGGTCATTGGTAGCTTGATGGGGATAGTGTTGAATCTGTAAATTACTTTGGGTAGTATGGCCATTTTCACGATATTGATTCTTCCTAACCATGAACATGGAATGTTTCTCCATCTATTTGTGTCCTCTGTTATTTCGTTGGGCAGTAGTTTGTATTTCTCCTTGAAGAGATCCTTTACGTTTCTTGTTAGTTGTATTCCTAGGTATTTTATTCTCTTTGTGGCAATTGTGAATGGCAGTTCCTTCTTGATTTGGCTCTCTTTAAGTCTGTTATTGGTGTATAGGAAGGCTTGTGATTTTTGCACATTGATTTGTATCCTGAGACTTTGCTGAAGTTGCTTATCAGTTTCAGGAGATTTGGGGCTGAGATGATGGTGTCTTCTACATACATAATCATGTCATCTGCAAATAGAAACAATTTGACTTCCTCCTTTCCTATTTGAATATCCTTTATTTCTTTTTCTTGCCTGCTTGCTCTGGCTAGAACTTCCAGTACTATATTGAATAGCAGTGGTGAGAGAGGGCATCCTTGTCTAGTGTCAGATTTCAAAGGGAATGCTTCCAGTTTTTGCCCATTCAGTATGATATTGGCTGTTGGTTTGTCGTAAATAGCTTTTATTATTTTGAGATACGTACCATCAATACCAAATTTATTGAGGGTTTTTAGCATAAATCGCTGTTGAATTTTGTCAAAGGCCTTCTCTGTATCAATTGAGATAATCATGTGGTTTTTGTCTTTGGTTATGTTTATGTGGTGAATTGTGTTTATAGACTTGCATATGTTGAACCAGCCTTGCATCCTAGGGATGAATGCTACTTGGGCATGGTGGATAAGCTTTTTGATGTGCTGTTGCAATCGGTTTGCCAGTATTTTATTGAAGATTTTTGCATCCATGTTCATCATGGTTATTGGCCTGAAGTTTTCTTTTCTTTTTTTTTT
>NW_016107897.1:106530-108107 GCF_001604975.1 Cebus imitator | reverse complement strand
AGATGGGGTTTCACCATGTTGACCAGGATGGTCTCGATCTCTTGACCTCGTGATCCACCCGCCTCGGCCTTCCAAAGTGCTGGGATTACAGGCTTGAGCCACCGCGCCCGGCCTTGAAGTTTTCTTTTCTTGTTGAGTCTCTGCCGGGTTTTGGTATAAGGATCTACTTTCTATTTCTATGGATTTCCCTATTCTGGACATTTCATATGAATGGAATCATACTGTATGAGGCCTTTTGTGTCTGGCTTTTTTCACTGAGCATGTCTTCAAGGTTCATCCATCTTGCAGCATGTAACAGTACTTCATTTCTTTTTATGGATGAATAATATTTCATTGTATCAATGTACTATAATTTGGGGAGTATTGCCATCTTAATAACATTAAGTCTTTCAATCCATGAGAATGGCATTTATTTCCATTTACTTAGGTTATCCTTCAATTTATTTCAATGATGTTTTATAATTCTCAATGTACATGTCTTCCACATCTTTCAAAATTTTATTCATAAGCATTTTCATCTTTGGATGCTATTGTAAATGAAATTTTCTTTTTTTCTTTTTTGTTGTGGTGAAAACCACTTGAGCTCTATACTCCTAACAAATTATTAAGTGTGCAGTACAGTATTATTAACCATATACACATTGTTGTACAACAGATCTCTAGAACTTTTTCATCTTACATAAGAAAACTCAATACCCATTGAACAGCAACTTCACATTTCCCTTTTCCCAAGCCTCCAGCCACTATTATTCTACTTTCTGCTTCTATATGTTTGACTGCTTTAAATATCACATACAAGAGGAATTGTGCAGTATTTGTCCTGTGATTATCTTATTTTACTTAGTGTAATGTCCTCAAGATTCATCCATGTTGTAGCATATAACAGAATTTCCTTCTTTTTAAAGGCTGAATAATATTCTATTGTATGTGTATACCACATGTTTTAAATCCAGTCAGCCATCAATAGATACTTAGGTTGTTTCGACTCCTTGGCTATTGTGAATAATGCTGCAATGAACATATGAACGCAAATCTCTTTGAGATCATGCTTCTGGTTTTTTAGATAGATACCCAGAAGTAAGATTGTTGGATTATGTAGTAGTTCTATTTTTAATTTTTTGAGAAGTGTCCATACTCTTATTTATAGCAGTGGCACCATTTTACATTCCCACGAACAATACACAGAGTTCCAATTTCTCTACATCCTCATCAACAATTGGTATTTCCTGGTTTTTTGTTTTGTTTTGTTTCTGTTAATAATGGACATCTTAACAGGCATTAGGTGATATCGTTTTGTGGATCTAATTTGCATTTCTCTGATGATTAATGATATTGAACATCTTTTCATATATCTGTTTGCCATTTGTGTGTCGTCTTTGGAAAAATTCAAGTCCCTTGACAATTTTTTAAATCAAGTTATTTGAGATTTTTGCTGAGTTGTAGGAGTTCTTTATATATTTTGGATATATTTAGATAATGTTCTTTTATCATATATTGGTTTGCAAACACGTTCTCCCATTCTGTAGGTTACCTTTTCACTCTGTTGATAGTTTCTTTTGCTGTGCCAAAACTCTTTA